>NC_141014.1:42693125-42806569 GCF_052327205.1 Somniosus microcephalus
CCCATCGAAGACCCTCCTCTACCCCAACCCTCCCATCGAAGACCCTCCTCTACCCCAACCCTCCCATCGAAGACCCACCTCTACCCCAACGCTCCCATCCAAGACCCTCCTCTACCCCAACCCTCCCATCGAAGACCCTCCTCTACCCCAACCCTCCCATCGAAGACCCTCCTCTACCAATGCAATACAATACAATACAAATCGCTTTATTGGCATGATAAGGTACATCTTATGTTGCCAAAGCATCAAAATACATTTATGGTTGAACACATAAACGCGGTTCCATTCATACAGTGTATAAGGTTTACCGTTTTGGGTACTGTTGGGGGAGATGACTTATCAGGGGAAGGCACCAGCAGCCAGGTTCAGGGCACCATGACTGGCTCTGCTGCACAGAAGGGCGGGAAAAAGAGGGATAGGGCTATAGTGATAGGGGATTCAATTGTAAGGGGGATAGATAGGAGTTTCTGTGGCCGAGACCGAGACTCCAAGATGGTATGTTGCCTCCCTGGTGCACGGGTCAAGGATGTCTCGGAGCGGGTGCAGAGCATTCTGAAGGGGGAGGGGGATCAGCCAGTTGTCGTGGTACATGTAGGTACCAACGATGTAGGTAAAAAGAGGGAGGAGGTCCTACAAGCTGAATTTAGGGAGTTAGGAGCTAAATTGAAAAGTAGGACCTCAAAGGTAGTAATCTCTGGATTGCTACCAGTGCCACGAGCTAATAAGTTTAGAGAGAGTAAGATAGATAAGCTAAATACGTGGCTTGAGCAGTGGTGCAAGGGAGAGGGATTTAAATTCTTGAGGCATTGGAACCAGTTCTTGGGGAGGAGTGACCTGTACCAAGGGGACGGTCTACACCTGAACTGTGAGGGAGCCGATGTCCTCGGGGTAATATTTTCTAGGGCGGTTCGGGAGGATTTAAACTAATTTGGCAGGGGGATGGGAACCTAGGTAGTGGAAAAGAGGGAAGTCATATGAAGTCAGAAATAGATGGTAGAAAGGTGAGAAGCAATAAGCAAAGGAGAGAAACACAAAGGGCCAAACTAATTCATAATGAGAGTGTGAAAAAAGCAAGCCTGAAGGCTTTGTATCTTAATGCTAGAAGCATTAGGAACAAGGTGGATGAATTAGTTGTGGAAATAGAGGTAAACAAGTATGATTTGATTGGGATTACAGAAACGTGGCTGCAGGGTGGGCAAGGCTGGGAACTTAACATCCAGGGATATACAATATTTAGGAAGGATCGGCAAAAAGGTAGGGGAGGTGGGGTAGCATTGCTGGTAAAGGAGGGGATTAATGCAATGGAAAGGAAGGATATTAACTCGGATGAAACGGAATCTGTATGGGTAGAAATGAGAAATAGCAAGGGGAGGAAAACGTTAGTGGGTGTGATATATAGGCCTCCAAATAGTAATATGGAGGTGAGGGAAGGCATAAAAAGGGAAATTAGAGAAGCGTGCGATAAGAGCACAGCTGTCATCATGGGTGACTTTAATTTACATATTGATTGGACTACCCAAATTAGTAAAAATTCTGAGGAGGAGGAATTCCTGGAATGTTTTCGGGACGGTTATCTGGACCAATATGTCGAGGAGCCGACTCGAGATCAGGCCATTTTAGACTGGGTATTGTGCAATGAGAAGGGACTTATCAGCAATCTTCTTGTACGAGGCCCCTTGGGTCAGAGCGATCATAATATGATCGAGCTCTCAGTCGAGATGGAGAGTGAGGAAATTGAATCAGAGACTAAGGTCCAGAACTTAAATAAAGGGAATTACGAGGGTATGAGACGGGAATTGGGTAAGATTGATTGGGTGGTGTTTCTGGGGGGATTGACAGTGGAGAGACAATGGCAAGCATTCAAAGATAGAATGGAAGAATTCCAGAACATGTTTATACCGGTTTGGCATAAAAATAAACCTAAAAAGGTGACTCAACCGTGGATAACGAGGGAAATTAGGGACAGCATAAAATCAAAAAAAAGGGCATATCAACTGGCAAAAAAAAGCACCAGACCGGAAGATTGGGGGCAGTACAAGATACAGCAAAAGAGGACAAAGGGATTAATCAGGAAGGGGAAAATAGAATACGAAAGTAAACTTGCAGCAAACATAAAGACAGACTGCAAAAGCTTTTATCGGTATATCAGGAGGAAAAGACTGGTAAAATCCCAAGTCGGTCCCTTGCAGTCCGATTCGGGAGAATATATAATGGAGAATAAGGAAATGGCAGACCAATTAAACTCATACTTTGGTTCTGTATTCACAAAGGAGGACACAAATAACCTCCCAGGAATATCGGCAAACATAGGGACTAATGAGAGGGAGGAGCTGACAGAAATTAGTATCTCTAGGGATATGGTGTTGGGTAAGTTGAGGGGACTGAAGGCCGACAAATCCCCGGGGCCTGATAAACTACATCCTAGGGTACTTAAGGAGGTGGCCCTGGAGATAGCAGATGCTCTAAGGATCATCTTCCGGAACTCCATTGACTCGGGAACAGTACCCGTGGATTGGAGGGTAGCTAATGTTACCCCAATATTTAAAAAGGGGGGTAGAGAGAAAGCAGGGAATTATAGACCAGTAAGCCTTACGTCGGTTGTGGGCAAAATGCTAGAGTCCATTATTAAGGATAAAATAGCGGAGCACTTGACAAATGGGGAAAGGATCGGACAGAGTCAACATGGATTTACAAAGGTAAATCGTGTTTGACTAATCTGCTGGAATTTTTTGAGGAAGTAACTGGTAAAATAGATGGGGGAGAGCCAGTGGATGTGGTGTACCTTGACTTCCAGAAAGCCTTCGATAAGGTTCCACACAAAAGATTATCATGCAAAATTAAGGCTCATGGGATTGGGGGCAAAGTATTAACGTGGATAGAGAACTGGCTGGCGGATAGAAAACAGAGAGTTGGAATAAACGGCTCGTTTTCGGAGTGGCAGGCAGTGACCAGCGGGGTGCCGCAAGGATCTGTCCTGGGACCCCAGCTGTTCACAATATATATAAATGATCTGGATCAGGGAATTGGATGCAATATTTCCAAATTCGCTGACGACACTAAACTAGGAGGAGGGGTGGGCTCTGATGAGGATGTCAGGAGGCTACAGTGCGATTTGGACAGGTTGGGGGAATGGGCGGATACGTGGCAGATGCACTATAATGTGGATAAATGCGAGGTTATCCACTTTGGGGGTAAAAACAGGAGGGTAGATTATTATCTAAATGGCAATAGATTGGGAGATGGGGAAGTGCAGAGGGACCTGGGTGTTCTTGTGCACCAGTCACTGAAGGAGAGCATGCAGGTGCAACAGGCGATCAAGAAGGCAAATGGTATGTTGGCCTTCATATCAAGGGGGTTCGAGTATAGGAATAGGGATACCTTACTACAGCTGTACAAGGTGCTGGTGAGACCGCATCTGGAGTATTGTGTACAGTTTTGGTCGCCCCATCTGCAGAAGGATGTTCTTGCCATGGAAAGAGTGCAACGGCGATTCACCAGGCTGATACCTGGAATGGCGGGAATGACCTACGAAGAGAGATTAAATAGTTTGGGCTTGTACTCACTGGAGTTTAGAAGATTGAGAGGGGATCTCATCGAAACATATAAAATTATGGCAGGCCTGGACAGGCTGAATTCAGAGAGAATGTTTCCAATGGCCGGGGAGCACAGAACCAGGGGCCACAGTCTAAAAATAGCGGGCAAATCATTTAAAACAGAGATGAGGAAGAATTTCTTCACTCAAAGAGTGGTGAGCCTGTGGAATTCCCTGCCACAGAGGGCTGCGAAGGCTAATTCAATAAATATTTTCAAGAGAGAATTGGATATATTTCTGAAGGCTAAGGGGATTAAGGGTTACGGAGAAAAGGCGGGGACGGGGTACTGAACTGGTAAGATCAGCTATGATCTCAGACGAAGATCAGCCATGATCTCATTGAATGGCGGAGCAGGCTCGAAGGGCCGAATGGCCTACTCCTGTTCCTATCTCTATGTTTCTATGTATGTAAACAGGTATATCCCTGAGTTTATAAATATATTTTCGCCTTGTTTATATATACTCTTGTCTTAGTTTACTGGTTGTCCCTCTGTTCATGGCAAGCTGTAACATAGTGTGCCGCCAGTGTTACACAGCTTCTCTCCTCCCCCAGTAGGAATGGGAGTTTTTGGTTGTCAGTCAGATTTCTGAATTCAGGGCATATTTGTGAGAATTTTTGATAGAAATTCTCTCTGATGCCCTGATATTTTCCACAGGCTGTGAGGAAGTGCATCTCTGTCTCAGCTACTCCCTGACTGCAGTGAGAGCATATCCTGTCTTCTCTTGTCAGCCTGGTCTGCCTGTGTCTGCCTTTTTCGATCGCTAGGCTATGTTCGCTAAGTCTGTACCTTGTCAAGGTTCTTCTCAGTTTGTTATCCTTTACCATGGTCAGGTAATCAGCTATGTTGTATTGTCTGTTTAGGGCCAAGTAGCAATTGAGTTTGCTTTGGGTTTTTGTTGTTTCTGCCCAATATGACAGATATTTTTCCTTTTGCTTAGCGACGATTGTGTTGGGTCGAATTCTTTGTGTTACCCTGTGATATACCTATCAATTCCTCCAATAAAAGGCGAAGAGTTACGAAGGTGACTAAAGGTTTTTATTGACTAAATAACAGAGCCCACTCTCGTGGGTGATCCGATCCAAGCAGGAGGAATACCAGTCAGTCGCTCACCTTTATACCTGGCCTGGTGGGTGGAGCCAAGGCGGAGTCGGCGGTGGTCATCCCAGGTATAGCAGTGTGGCAAGAGGCGACCTCGTACCGTGATACAATAGTGGTCAGTGATACAGTTATAACGAACAGTGGTGAACAGTGCTAACTACTAACAGTGATACGATAGTGAACGTGGTTTACCACATTCACCCCTTGTTTAGAATTAAGTCCGGCGGGGTGAAGTGTACTACCAATTCTGGTAGGTCAGTCTGTCCGGAGGCTTCGTAAGCCTCTCCGATCGCCGCAGCGGTGGTGTTGCCTTATCCGGTGCTGGTGCCTTATCCGGTGTTGATGCTGGTGTTTGCGTGGTCGGCGAGGGCTCGTGGGGTTCCGGCATGCCGTCTACCTGGGCTGGGGTTGGGGGGGGTGGTGGCGGTGTTTCCGGATCGGCTGAGGGTGCGAGGTCTCGTAGGGAGACAGTGTCCTCCCGCCCGTCTGGGTACGCCACGTAGGCGTACTGGGGGTTGGCGTGCAGGAGGTTCACCCTCTCGACCAGGGGGTCCGTTTTATGGGCCCTCACGTGTTTCCGCAGCCAGACCGGCCCCGGGGCGGTCAGCCAGGTTGGTAGAGTGGTTCCCGTAGTCGACTTCCTGGGGAAAACGAACATTCGTTCATGGGGGGTGGTGTTAGTGGCCGTGCAAAGTAATGACCGGATGGAGTGCAGCGCTGTCGGGAGGACTTCTTGCCAGCGGGAGGTTGGGAGGCCCTTAGACTTTAAGGCTAAGAGGACGGCCTTCCATACCGTCGCGTTCTCTCTTTCCACCTGACCGTTACCTCTGGGGTTGTAGCTGGTGGTCCTGCTTGCTGCAATACCTCTCTCTAGGAGGAATTGCCGGAGTTCCTCGCTCATGAAGGAGGAGCCCCGGTCGCTGTGTATATAGTTCGGGAACCCGAACAAGGCGAAGAGGGCATTCAGGCACTTAATGACCGTGCTACTGGTCATGTCGGGGCAGGGGAAGGCAAAGGGGAAACGGGAGTACTCATCAACGATGTTGAGGAAGTACACATTACGGTCAGAGGACGGGAGGGGCCCCTTAAAGTCGATGCTCAGGCGCTCGAAGGGGCGGGTGGCCTTGATCAGGCTTGCTCGGTCCGGCCTATAGAAGTGCGGTTTGCACTCCGCACAGGTCTGGCAGTTCCTGGTCATGGTCCTGACCTCCTCGATGGAGTAGGTCAGGTTGCGGGCCTTAATGAAATGGTAGAGTCTGGTGACTCCGGGGTGGCAGAGCTGGTCGTGGAGGGTCTGAAGCCTATCGATATGCGCGCTGGCGCATGTCATTCGTGAAAGGGCATCAGGGGATTCGTTCAGCTTGCCTGGCCGGTACAAGATCTCATAATCGTAGGTGGAGAGCTCGATTCTCCATCTCAAAATCTTGTCATTCTTGATTTTGCCCTTCAGCTTGTTATTAAACATGAAAGCCACCGAACGCTGGTCGGTGAGGAGGGTAAATCGTTTGCCTGCCAGGTAGTGCCTCCAGCGCCGTACTGCCTCCACGATCGCCTGGGCCTCTTTCTCGACCGACGAATGTCGGATCTCGGGGCCCTGTAGGGTCCTTGAGAAGAAGGCCACTGGCCTCCCCTCCTGGTTTAGGGTGGCGGCTAAGGCGAAGTCGGATGCGTCGCTCTCCACCTGGAAGGGGATGGACTCGTCCACTGCGTGCATCGTGGCCTTGGCTATGTCTCCCTTAATGAGGGAGAAGGCCGCGCACGCCTCCTCCGTGAGGGGGAAGGAAGTGGCTTTCAGGAGGGGTCTGGCTTTGTCCGCGTAATTGGGTACCCATTGGGCATAGTAGGCGAAAAGCCCCAGGGTTCTCCTAAGTGCTTTAGGGCAGTGGGGGAGGGGTAGCTCCATGAGGGGGCGCATTCTTTCTGGGTCGGGGCCGATGATTCCGTTCTCCACTACGCAGCCGAGGATGGCAAGGCGGGTGGTGTTAAACACGCATTTCTCCTTATTGTAGGTGAGGTTCAGCCGTTGGGCCGTACGGAGGAATTTCTCCAGATTCGCGTCATGTTCCTGCCGGTCGCGGCCGCAGATAGTGACGTTATCTAGGTAGGGGAATGTAGCCTGCAGTTCGTTCTGGTCAACCATCTGGTCCATCTCCCTTTGGAAGACCGAGACCCCATTAGTGACACCGAAGGGGACCCTAAGGAAGTGGTATAGGCGCCCATTCGCCTCGAAGGCGGTATACTGGCGGTCCTCAGGGTGGATAGGGAGTTGGTGGTAGGCCGACTTCAGGTCGATGGTCGAGAATACTTTATACTGTGCAATCTGATTGACCATGTCAGATATGCGGGGGAGGGGGTATGCGTCCAGCTGGGTATATCTGTTTATGGTCTGGCTGTAGTCGATGACCAGGCGGTTTTTATCGCCGGTCTTTACGACTACGACCTGGGCACGCCAGGGGCTGCTGCTCCCCTCGATAATGCCCTCTTTCAGGAGGCGCCGCACCTCAGAGCTAATGAAGGCTCTGTCCCCGGCGCTATACCGCCTGCTCTTGGTAGCGACGGGTTTGCAGTCAGGGGTAAGGTTAGCAAACAGAGAGGGTGGCGGGACCTTGAGGGTGGAGAGGCTGCAGGTGTTACGCGGTGGGCGGTTTAACGTTTGCTGGTTGTTGACTGTGAGTGGGGGGAGGGGTCCACCGTATGCTAGGGTTACGCTTTGGAGGTGGGATTGGAAGTCCAGCCCTAGTAGGACGGCAGCGCAGAGATGGGGGAGGACGAGGAGTTTAAAGTTTTTATACTCCATGCCCTTAACCGACAGGGTCACGACACAGTAGCCGCTGATGTCCGTGGCGTGGGACCTCGATGCCATCGAGATTCGGCTGCGCGTTGGTAGGACAGAGAGGGAGTAGTGGCTCACCGTGTCTGGGTGGATGAAGCTCTCCGTGCTTCCGCTGTCGAACAGGCAGGTCGTGGCGTGGCCGTTCACTTTGATGTCCATCATTGACTTGGACAGATGGTGCGGGCGGGCTTGGTCCAGGGTGACGGAAGCTAGTGTGTAGCTGAGCGAGTCGTTGTCATCTGCGGGCGAGGCGGTCGGGCGTGGTGAGTAAAATGGCGTCTCCCACGAGGTAGGGCAAAATGACGGAGAAGATGGCTGCCCCCGTAGCTCACATGAGGCACTATTGGGGTCGGTTGCCTTAATCAAAGATGGCCGCCCCCATGACTCATGTGTGGGGATGCTGGCCTCAGTTGCCCTAAACGAAGATGGCCGCCCCCATAGTTCGCATGCGGCACTGCTGGCCTCTGAGGATCCGCTCCTGCAGGCCTTGGAGAAGTGGCCTTTCTTCAGGCAGGTTCTGCATGTGGAGTTCTTGGCTGGGCAGCGCGACCTCGGGTGCTTCTCCTGGCCACAAAAAAAACAGCCGGCGGCCCGATCGCGGATGCCCGATGTCGGGGCCGGTGCCGGGGGTGGCGGGGCCGGTCGGGTCCGGGACGCCGACGCAGAGGTAGGTCCCGGGGGCGGCGCTGGGAAGGGTGCTGTGGTAGGGGTCGGGCCCGAGTCCCAGGGTCGCGAGCAGTACCTGGTGAATGCTTCCTGATCTTGGTGGGCCACTTCCAGGGAGATAGCGAGGGCTTCAGCTTTTTCCATGCTGAGGTCTTTAGCTTCCAGCAGTCTTTGCCGTGAGTACTCGGACCGTAGGCCTTTCAGGAATGCGTCGCGGATATTATCTTCAGTATTTTCGGCTGCCGACACCGATTTAAAGTCACAGTTCCTGGCGAGTGCATATAGCGCCTGTGAGAATTCGGCTACTGATTCTCCTGGCTGTTGCGGCCGTGATCTTAGGAGGTGCCTAGCGTACATGTAGTTTACCGGGGTCCGGTACTTCTGTTTCAGCAGGTTGATGGCGGTCTCGTAGGTAGTCATGTCCTCGATGAGAGTGTATACTCTCGGGCTCAGTTGCGCCTGCAGGACACTTAGTTTGGATGCCTGAGGGACGCTGGATTCTCTCAGGTATGATTCGAAGCAGACCAGCCAGTGTTTAAAGTCTGCGGCTGAGTTTGCTGCTCGTGGGTTCAGGTCCAGGTACGGCGGTCTGAGGGCTCGCAGCCAAGCTGGCTGGTGTGGCTGTGCTCCTGGGAGCTGCGCTGGTGGCTCCTCCGCCGGTTGTGACTCGTTGTCGGACATCATTAAATTTAGTCAATAAAATTGATATACCTATCAATTCCTCCAATAAAAGGCGAAGAGTTACGAAGGTGACTAAAGGTTTTTATTGACTAAATAACAGAGCCCACTCTCGTGGGTGATCCGATCCAAGCAGGAGGAATACCAGTCAGTCGCTCACCTTTATACCTGGCCTGGTGGGTGGAGCCAAGGCGGAGTCGGCGGTGGTCATCCCAGGTATAGCAGTGTGGCAAGAGGCGACCTCGTACCGTGATACAATAGTGGTCAGTGATACAGTTATAACGAACAGTGGTGAACAGTGCTAACTACTAACAGTGATACGATAGTGAACGTGGTTTACCACACCCTGTCACTGTCCTGGGGCTGGTTATTGTTAGTATTGTTATTAGTTACTTTATTGAGTCCCAGGACTAGTTGACTGAGGGTATTCTTCTTTATGGTCAGCTCTTGGCATTTCAGGGCGTCGTAGTGATAGCATTGGGGGTTGCTCATTTGTAGGTGATTCCAAAATTTGGTGGCTCTTTTTTGGATAGTGATTATTAATGGGTATTGGCCTAGTTCCGCCCTGCATGCGTTGTTTACTGTTTTCCTTTGAGTCCAGAGGATACTTTTACAGAATTCCGCATGTAGGATCTCAATTGGGTGTTTGTCCCATTTTGCAAAATCTTGTTGTGTTAGTGGTCCCCAGACCTCACTGCCATAGAGTGCAATTGGTTCAATTACTGATTTGAAAATTTTGAGCCAAATGCTAATTGGGATTTCTATTTGGATTGATTTTTTGATGGCATAGAAAGCCCTTCTTGCTTTCTCTTTCAGTTCATTCACAGCCAGTTTGAAGTTTCCCGTAGAACTGATTTTTAAGCCCAAGTATGTGTAGTGAGTGGTTTGTTCAATTTTGGTTGTTCCTACTGTGAAATTTATTGTGGGACCAACTTGTTTGGATCTTTGCTGGAACACAAGGACTTTGGTTTTTTGGGGATTTATTGTCAGGGCCCAAGTCTGGCAGTACGACTCCAGCAGGTCCAGGTTCTGCTGTAGACCCTCCTTAGTTGGTGACAGCAGAACCAGGTCGTCGGCATAGAGGAGGAATTTAACCTTGGATTCATATAGGGTGAGGCCGGGTGCTGTAGATTGTTCAAGTAGTTTTGCCAATCCATTAATGTAAATATTAAAGAGTGTCGGTGAGATTGGCGAGCCCTGCGTCACCCCCCGCCCCTGTGGGAAGTATTTTGTTTGTTTGTCTCCAATTTTAACTGCACATTTATTGTTTGTATACATTGATTTAATTACATCATATGTTTTACCTCCTACTCCTACCTCCTAACCCTCCCATTGAAGGCCCTCCTCTACCCCAACCCTCCCATCGAAGACCCTCCTCTACCCCCACCCTCCCATCGAAGGCCCACCTCTACCCCAAACCTCCCATCGAAGACCATCCTCTACCCCAACCCTCCCATCGAAGACCCTCCTCTACTCCAACCCTCCCATCGAAGACCCTCCTGTACCCCAACCCTCCCATCGAAGACCCTCCTCCACTCCCCCAACTCTCCCATCAAAGCCCCTCCTCTACCCCAACCCTCCCATCGCAGCCCCTCCTCTACTACCCCAACCCTCCCATCGAAGACCCTCCTCTACACCCCCAACCCTCCCATCGAAGACCCTCCCTCTACCCCAACCCTCCCATCGAAGACCCTCCTCAACCCCAACCCTCCCATCGAAGACCCTCCTCGACCCCAACCTTCCCATCGAAGACCCTCCTCTACCCCAACCCTCCCATCGAAGACCCTCCTCTACCCCAACCCTCCCATCGAAGATCCTCTTCTACCCCAACCCTCCCATCGAAGCCCCTCCTCTGCTACCCTAACCCTCCCATTGAAGACCCTCCTCAACCACAACCCTCCCATCGAAGACCCTCCTCTACCCCCACCCTCCCATCGAAGGCCCACCTCTACCCCAACCCTCCCATCGAAGACCATCCTCTACCCCAACCCTCCCATCGAAGACCCTCCTCTACCCCAACCCTCCCATCGAAGACCCTCCTGTACCCCAACCCACCCATCGAAGACCCTCCTCTACCCCAACCCTCCCATCGAAGACCCTCCTGTACCCCAACCCTCCCATCGAAGACCCTCCTCCACTCCCCCAACTCTCCCATCAAAGCCCCTCCTCTACCCCAACCCTCCCATCGCCGCTCCTCCTCTACTACCCCAACCCTCCCATCGAAGACCCTCCTCTACTCCCCCAACCCTCGCATCGAAGACCCTCCTCTACCCCAACCCTCCCATCGAAGACCCTCCTGTACCCCAACCCACCCATCGAAGACCCTCCTCTACCCCAACCCTCCCATCGAAGACCCTCCTGTACCCCAACCCTCCCATCGAAGACCCTCCTCTACCCCAACCCTCCCATCGCAGACCCTCCTCTACCCCAACCCTCCCATCGAAGACCCTCCTCTACCCCAACCCTCCCATCGCAGCCCCTCCTCTACTCCCCCAACCCTCGCATCGAAGACCCTCCCTCTAACCCAACCCTCCCATCGAAGACCCTCCTCAGCCCCAACCCTCCCATCGAAGACCCTCCTCTACCCCAACCTTCCCATCGAAGACCCTCCTCTACCCCAACCCTCCCATCGAAGACCCACCCTCTACCCCAACTCTCCCATCGAAGACCCTCCTCTACTACCCCAACCCTCCCATCGAAGACCCTCCTCTACCCCAACCCTCCCATCAAAGACCCTCCTCCACTCCCCCAACCTCCCAGCAAAGACCCTCCTCTACCCCAACCCTCCCATCGAAGACCCTCCTCTACCCCAACCCTCCCATCGAAGCCCCTCCTCTACTCCCAACCCTCCCATCGAAGACCCTCCTCTACCCCAACCCTCCCATCGAAGACCCTCTACCCCAACACTCCCATCGAAGCCCCTCCTCTACTACCCTAACCCTCCCATCGAAGACCCTCCTCTACCGCAACCCACCCATCGAAGACCCTCCTCTACCCCAACCTTCCCATCGAAGACCATCGTCTACCCCAACCCTCCCATCGAAGACCCTCCTCTACCCCAACCCTCCCATCGAAGCCCCTCCTCTACCCCAACCCTCCCATCGAAGACCCTCCTCTACCCCAACCCTCCCATCGAAGACCCTCCTCTACTCCCCCAACCCTCCCATCGAAGATCCTCCTCTACCCCAACCCTCCCATCGAAGCCCCTCCTCTTCCCCAACTCTGCCATCGAAGACCCTCCTCTACCCCAACCCTCCCATCGAAGACCCTCCTCTGTGCCAACCCTCCCATCGAAGACCCTCCTCTACCCCAACCCTCCCATCGAAGACACTCCTCTACCCCAATCCTCCCATCGAAGACCCTCCTCTACTATCCCAACCCTCCCATCGAAGACCCTCCTCTACACCAACCCTCGCATCGAAGACCCTCCTCTACCCCAACACTCCCATCGAAGACCCTCCTCTACCCCAACCCTCCCATCGAAGACCCTCCTCTACTCCCACAACCCTCCTATCGAAGCCCCTCCTCTACCCCAACCCTCCCATCGAAGACCCTCCTCTACCCCAACCCTCCCATCGAAGACCCTCCTCTACCCCAACCCTCCCATCGAAGACCTTCTCTCCTACCCCAACCCTCCCATCGAAGACTCTCCTCTACTCCTTCAACCCTCCCATCGAAGACCCTCCCTCTACCCCAACCCTCCCATCGAAGACCCTCCTCTACCCCAAACTTCCCATCGAAGACCCTCCTCTACCCCAACCCTCCCATCGAAGACCCTCCTCTACCCCAACCCTCCCATCGAAGACCCTCCTCTACTACGCCAACCCTCCCATCGAAGACCCTCCTCTACCCCAACCCTCCCATCGAAGACCCTCCTCTACCCCAACCCTCCCATCGAAGACCCACCTCTACCCCAACGCTCCCATCCAAGACCCTCCTCTACCCCAACCCTCCCATCGAAGACCCTCCTCTACCCCAACCCTCCCATCGAAGACCCTCCTCTACCAATGCAATACAATACAATACAAATCGCTTTATTGGCATGATAAGGTACATCTTATGTTGCCAAAGCATCAAAATACATTTATGGTTGAACACATAAACGCGGTTCCATTCATACAGTGTATAAGGTTTACCGTTTTGGGTACTGTTGGGGGAGATGACTTATCAGGGGAAGGCACCAGCAGCCAGGTTCAGGGCACCATGACTGGCTCTGCTGCACAGAAGGGCGGGAAAAAGAGGGATAGGGCTATAGTGATAGGGGATTCAATTGTAAGGGGGATAGATAGGAGTTTCTGTGGCCGAGACCGAGACTCCAAGATGGTATGTTGCCTCCCTGGTGCACGGGTCAAGGATGTCTCGGAGCGGGTGCAGAGCATTCTGAAGGGGGAGGGGGATCAGCCAGTTGTCGTGGTACATGTAGGTACCAACGATGTAGGTAAAAAGAGGGAGGAGGTCCTACAAGCTGAATTTAGGGAGTTAGGAGCTAAATTGAAAAGTAGGACCTCAAAGGTAGTAATCTCTGGATTGCTACCAGTGCCACGAGCTAATAAGTTTAGAGAGAGTAAGATAGATAAGCTAAATACGTGGCTTGAGCAGTGGTGCAAGGGAGAGGGATTTAAATTCTTGAGGCATTGGAACCAGTTCTTGGGGAGGAGTGACCTGTACCAAGGGGACGGTCTACACCTGAACTGTGAGGGAGCCGATGTCCTCGGGGTAATATTTTCTAGGGCGGTTCGGGAGGATTTAAACTAATTTGGCAGGGGGATGGGAACCTAGGTAGTGGAAAAGAGGGAAGTCATATGAAGTCAGAAATAGATGGTAGAAAGGTGAGAAGCAATAAGCAAAGGAGAGAAACACAAAGGGCCAAACTAATTCATAATGAGAGTGTGAAAAAAGCAAGCCTGAAGGCTTTGTATCTTAATGCTAGAAGCATTAGGAACAAGGTGGATGAATTAGTTGTGGAAATAGAGGTAAACAAGTATGATTTGATTGGGATTACAGAAACGTGGCTGCAGGGTGGGCAAGGCTGGGAACTTAACATCCAGGGATATACAATATTTAGGAAGGATCGGCAAAAAGGTAGGGGAGGTGGGGTAGCATTGCTGGTAAAGGAGGGGATTAATGCAATGGAAAGGAAGGATATTAACTCGGATGAAACGGAATCTGTATGGGTAGAAATGAGAAATAGCAAGGGGAGGAAAACGTTAGTGGGTGTGATATATAGGCCTCCAAATAGTAATATGGAGGTGAGGGAAGGCATAAAAAGGGAAATTAGAGAAGCGTGCGATAAGAGCACAGCTGTCATCATGGGTGACTTTAATTTACATATTGATTGGACTACCCAAATTAGTAAAAATTCTGAGGAGGAGGAATTCCTGGAATGTTTTCGGGACGGTTATCTGGACCAATATGTCGAGGAGCCGACTCGAGATCAGGCCATTTTAGACTGGGTATTGTGCAATGAGAAGGGACTTATCAGCAATCTTCTTGTACGAGGCCCCTTGGGTCAGAGCGATCATAATATGATCGAGCTCTCAGTCGAGATGGAGAGTGAGGAAATTGAATCAGAGACTAAGGTCCAGAACTTAAATAAAGGGAATTACGAGGGTATGAGACGGGAATTGGGTAAGATTGATTGGGTGGTGTTTCTGGGGGGATTGACAGTGGAGAGACAATGGCAAGCATTCAAAGATAGAATGGAAGAATTCCAGAACATGTTTATACCGGTTTGGCATAAAAATAAACCTAAAAAGGTGACTCAACCGTGGATAACGAGGGAAATTAGGGACAGCATAAAATCAAAAAAAAGGGCATATCAACTGGCAAAAAAAAGCACCAGACCGGAAGATTGGGGGCAGTACAAGATACAGCAAAAGAGGACAAAGGGATTAATCAGGAAGGGGAAAATAGAATACGAAAGTAAACTTGCAGCAAACATAAAGACAGACTGCAAAAGCTTTTATCGGTATATCAGGAGGAAAAGACTGGTAAAATCCCAAGTCGGTCCCTTGCAGTCCGATTCGGGAGAATATATAATGGAGAATAAGGAAATGGCAGACCAATTAAACTCATACTTTGGTTCTGTATTCACAAAGGAGGACACAAATAACCTCCCAGGAATATCGGCAAACATAGGGACTAATGAGAGGGAGGAGCTGACAGAAATTAGTATCTCTAGGGATATGGTGTTGGGTAAGTTGAGGGGACTGAAGGCCGACAAATCCCCGGGGCCTGATAAACTACATCCTAGGGTACTTAAGGAGGTGGCCCTGGAGATAGCAGATGCTCTAAGGATCATCTTCCGGAACTCCATTGACTCGGGAACAGTACCCGTGGATTGGAGGGTAGCTAATGTTACCCCAATATTTAAAAAGGGGGGTAGAGAGAAAGCAGGGAATTATAGACCAGTAAGCCTTACGTCGGTTGTGGGCAAAATGCTAGAGTCCATTATTAAGGATAAAATAGCGGAGCACTTGACAAATGGGGAAAGGATCGGACAGAGTCAACATGGATTTACAAAGGGTAAATCGTGTTTGACTAATCTGCTGGAATTTTTTGAGGAAGTAACTGGTAAAATAGATGGGGGAGAGCCAGTGGATGTGGTGTACCTTGACTTCCAGAAAGCCTTCGATAAGGTTCCACACAAAAGATTATCATGCAAAATTAAGGCTCATGGGATTGGGGGCAAAGTATTAACGTGGATAGAGAACTGGCTGGCGGATAGAAAACAGAGAGTTGGAATAAACGGCTCGTTTTCGGAGTGGCAGGCAGTGACCAGCGGGGTGCCGCAAGGATCTGTCCTGGGACCCCAGCTGTTCACAATATATATAAATGATCTGGATCAGGGAATTGGATGCAATATTTCCAAATTCGCTGACGACACTAAACTAGGAGGAGGGGTGGGCTCTGATGAGGATGTCAGGAGGCTACAGTGCGATTTGGACAGGTTGGGGGAATGGGCGGATACGTGGCAGATGCACTATAATGTGGATAAATGCGAGGTTATCCACTTTGGGGGTAAAAACAGGAGGGTAGAT
Source organism: Somniosus microcephalus (assembly GCF_052327205.1). Classification (NCBI taxonomy): domain Eukaryota; kingdom Metazoa; phylum Chordata; class Chondrichthyes; order Squaliformes; family Somniosidae; genus Somniosus; species Somniosus microcephalus. The sequence goes on from NC_141014.1 coordinate 42,709,035, forward strand.
TATTATCTAAATGGCAATAGATTGGGAGATGGGGAAGTGCAGAGGGACCTGGGTGTTCTTGTGCACCAGTCACTGAAGGAGAGCATGCAGGTGCAACAGGCGATCAAGAAGGCAAATGGTATGTTGGCCTTCATATCAAGGGGGTTCGAGTATAGGAATAGGGATACCTTACTACAGCTGTACAAGGTGCTGGTGAGACCGCATCTGGAGTATTGTGTACAGTTTTGGTCGCCCCATCTGCAGAAGGATGTTCTTGCCATGGAAAGAGTGCAACGGCGATTCACCAGGCTGATACCTGGAATGGCGGGAATGACCTACGAAGAGAGATTAAATAGTTTGGGCTTGTACTCACTGGAGTTTAGAAGATTGAGAGGGGATCTCATCGAAACATATAAAATTATGGCAGGCCTGGACAGGCTGAATTCAGAGAGAATGTTTCCAATGGCCGGGGAGCACAGAACCAGGGGCCACAGTCTAAAAATAGCGGGCAAATCATTTAAAACAGAGATGAGGAAGAATTTCTTCACTCAAAGAGTGGTGAGCCTGTGGAATTCCCTGCCACAGAGGGCTGCGAAGGCTAATTCAATAAATATTTTCAAGAGAGAATTGGATATATTTCTGAAGGCTAAGGGGATTAAGGGTTACGGAGAAAAGGCGGGGACGGGGTACTGAACTGGTAAGATCAGCTATGATCTCAGACGAAGATCAGCCATGATCTCATTGAATGGCGGAGCAGGCTCGAAGGGCCGAATGGCCTACTCCTGTTCCTATCTCTATGTTTCTATGTATGTAAACAGGTATATCCCTGAGTTTATAAATATATTTTCGCCTTGTTTATATATACTCTTGTCTTAGTTTACTGGTTGTCCCTCTGTTCATGGCAAGCTGTAACATAGTGTGCCGCCAGTGTTACACAGCTTCTCTCCTCCCCCAGTAGGAATGGGAGTTTTTGGTTGTCAGTCAGATTTCTGAATTCAGGGCATATTTGTGAGAATTTTTGATAGAAATTCTCTCTGATGCCCTGATATTTTCCACAGGCTGTGAGGAAGTGCATCTCTGTCTCAGCTACTCCCTGACTGCAGTGAGAGCATATCCTGTCTTCTCTTGTCAGCCTGGTCTGCCTGTGTCTGCCTTTTTCGATCGCTAGGCTATGTTCGCTAAGTCTGTACCTTGTCAAGGTTCTTCTCAGTTTGTTATCCTTTACCATGGTCAGGTAATCAGCTATGTTGTATTGTCTGTTTAGGGCCAAGTAGCAATTGAGTTTGCTTTGGGTTTTTGTTGTTTCTGCCCAATATGACAGATATTTTTCCTTTTGCTTAGCGACGATTGTGTTGGGTCGAATTCTTTGTGTTACCCTGTCACTGTCCTGGGGCTGGTTATTGTTAGTATTGTTATTAGTTACTTTATTGAGTCCCAGGACTAGTTGACTGAGGGTATTCTTCTTTATGGTCAGCTCTTGGCATTTCAGGGCGTCGTAGTGATAGCATTGGGGGTTGCTCATTTGTAGGTGATTCCAAAATTTGGTGGCTCTTTTTTGGATAGTGATTATTAATGGGTATTGGCCTAGTTCCGCCCTGCATGCGTTGTTTACTGTTTTCCTTTGAGTCCAGAGGATACTTTTACAGAATTCCGCATGTAGGATCTCAATTGGGTGTTTGTCCCATTTTGCAAAATCTTGTTGTGTTAGTGGTCCCCAGACCTCACTGCCATAGAGTGCAATTGGTTCAATTACTGATTTGAAAATTTTGAGCCAAATGCTAATTGGGATTTCTATTTGGATTGATTTTTTGATGGCATAGAAAGCCCTTCTTGCTTTCTCTTTCAGTTCATTCACAGCCAGTTTGAAGTTTCCCGTAGAACTGATTTTTAAGCCCAAGTATGTGTAGTGAGTGGTTTGTTCAATTTTGGTTGTTCCTACTGTGAAATTTATTGTGGGACCAACTTGTTTGGATCTTTGCTGGAACACAAGGACTTTGGTTTTTTGGGGATTTATTGTCAGGGCCCAAGTCTGGCAGTACGACTCCAGCAGGTCCAGGTTCTGCTGTAGACCCTCCTTAGTTGGTGACAGCAGAACCAGGTCGTCGGCATAGAGGAGGAATTTAACCTTGGATTCATATAGGGTGAGGCCGGGTGCTGTAGATTGTTCAAGTAGTTTTGCCAATCCATTAATGTAAATATTAAAGAGTGTCGGTGAGATTGGCGAGCCCTGCGTCACCCCCCGCCCCTGTGGGAAGTATTTTGTTTGTTTGTCTCCAATTTTAACTGCACATTTATTGTTTGTATACATTGATTTAATTACATCATATGTTTTACCTCCTACTCCTACCTCCTAACCCTCCCATTGAAGGCCCTCCTCTACCCCAACCCTCCCATCGAAGACCCTCCTCTACCCCCACCCTCCCATCGAAGGCCCACCTCTACCCCAAACCTCCCATCGAAGACCATCCTCTACCCCAACCCTCCCATCGAAGACCCTCCTCTACTCCAACCCTCCCATCGAAGACCCTCCTGTACCCCAACCCTCCCATCGAAGACCCTCCTCCACTCCCCCAACTCTCCCATCAAAGCCCCTCCTCTACCCCAACCCTCCCATCGCAGCCCCTCCTCTACTACCCCAACCCTCCCATCGAAGACCCTCCTCTACACCCCCAACCCTCCCATCGAAGACCCTCCCTCTACCCCAACCCTCCCATCGAAGACCCTCCTCAACCCCAACCCTCCCATCGAAGACCCTCCTCGACCCCAACCTTCCCATCGAAGACCCTCCTCTACCCCAACCCTCCCATCGAAGACCCTCCTCTACCCCAACCCTCCCATCGAAGATCCTCTTCTACCCCAACCCTCCCATCGAAGCCCCTCCTCTGCTACCCTAACCCTCCCATTGAAGACCCTCCTCAACCACAACCCTCCCATCGAAGACCCTCCTCTACCCCCACCCTCCCATCGAAGGCCCACCTCTACCCCAACCCTCCCATCGAAGACCATCCTCTACCCCAACCCTCCCATCGAAGACCCTCCTCTACCCCAACCCTCCCATCGAAGACCCTCCTGTACCCCAACCCACCCATCGAAGACCCTCCTCTACCCCAACCCTCCCATCGAAGACCCTCCTGTACCCCAACCCTCCCATCGAAGACCCTCCTCCACTCCCCCAACTCTCCCATCAAAGCCCCTCCTCTACCCCAACCCTCCCATCGCCGCTCCTCCTCTACTACCCCAACCCTCCCATCGAAGACCCTCCTCTACTCCCCCAACCCTCCCATCGAAGACCCTCCCTCTGCCCCAACCCTCCCATCGAAGACCCTCCTCAACCCCAACCCTCCCAACGAAGACCCTCCTCTACCCCAACATTCCCATCGAAGCCCCTCCTCTACCCCAACACTCCCATCGAAGACCCTCCCTCTACCCCAACCCTCCCATCGAAGACCCTCCTCTACCCCAACCCTCCCATCGAAGACCCTCCTCTACCCCAACCCTCCCATTCAAGACCCTCCTCTAACACACCCCTCCCATCGAAGAACCTCCTCTACCCCAACCCTCCCATCGAAGACCCTCTTCTACACCAACCCTCCCATCGAAGACCCTCCTCTACCCCAACCCTCCCATCGGAGACCCTCCTCTACCGCAGCCCTCCCATCGAAGATCCTCCTCTACCCCAACCCTCCCATCGATGACCCTCCTCTACACCAACCCTCCCATCGAAGACCATCCTCTACCCCAGCCCTCCCATCGAAGACCCTCCTCTCCCCCAACCCTCGCATCGAAGACCCTCCTCTACCCCAACCCTCCCTTCGAAGACCCTCCTCTACACCAACCCTCCCATCAAAGACCCTCCTCTACCCCAGCCCTCCCATCGAAGACCCTCCTCCACACCCCCAACTCTCCCATCGAAGCCCCTCCTCTACCCCAACCCTCCCATCGAAGACCCTCCTCTATCCCAACCCTCCCATCGAAGACCCTCCTCTACCCCAACCCTCCCATCGAAGACCCTCTTCTAGCCCAACCCTCCCATCGAAGACCCTCCTCTACCCCAACCCTCCCATCGAAGACCCTCCTCTACCCCAACCCTCCCATCGAAGACCCTCCTCTACCCCAAACCTCCCATCGAAGACCCTCCTCTACCCCAACCCTCCCATCGAAGACCATCTTCTACCCCAACCCTCCCATCGAAGACCCTCCTCCACTCCCCCAACTCTCCCATCGAAGCCCCTCCTCTACCCCAACCCTCCCATCGAAGACCCTCCTCTACCCCCACCCTCCCATCGAAGGCCCACCTCTACCACAACCCTCCCATCGAAGACCCTCCTCTACCCCAACCCTCCCATCGAAGACCGTCCTCTACCCCAACCCTCCCATCGAAGACACTCCTCTACCCCAACCCTCCCATCGAAGACCCTCCTCTACTACCCCAACCCTCCCATCGAAGACCCTCCTCTACCGCAACCCACCCATCGAAGACCCTCCTCTACCCCAACCCTCCCATCGAAGACCATCCTCTACCCCAACCCTCCCATCGAAGACCCTCCTCTACCCCAACCCTCCCATCGAAGCCCCTCCTCTACCCCAACCCTCCGATCGAAGACCCTCCTCTACCCCAACCCTCCCATCGAAGACCCTCCTCTACTCCCCCAACCCTCCCATCGAAGATCCTCCTCTCCCCCAACCCTCCCATCGAAGCCCCTCCTCTACCCCAACTCTGCCATCGAAGACCCTCCTCTACCCCAACCCTCCCATCGAAGTCCCTCCTCTACCCCAACCCTCCCATCGAAGACACTCCTCTGCACCAACCCTCCCATCGAAGACCCTCCTCTACTACCCCAACCCTCCCATCGAAGACCCTCCTCTACCCCAACCCTCCCATCGAAGACACTCCTCTACACCAACCCTCCCATCGAAGACCCTCCTCTACTACCCCAACCCTCCCATCGAAGACCCTCCTCTACCCAAACCATCCCATCGGAGACCCTCCTCTATTCCCCCAACACTCCCATCGAAGACCCTCCTCTACCCCAACCCTCCCATCGAAGACCCTCCTCTACCCCAACCCTCCCATCGAAGCCCCTCCTCTACCCCAACCCTCCCATCGAAGACCCACCTCTACTCCCACAACCCTCCTATCGAAGACCCTCCTCTACCCCAACCCTCCCATCGAAGACCCTCCTCTACCCCAACCCTCCCATCGAAGACCCTCCTCTACCCCAACCCTCCCATCGAAGACACTCCTCTACTACCCCAACCCTCCCATCAAAGACTCTCCTCTACTCCTTCAATCCTCCCATCGAAGACCCTCCCTCTACCCCAACCCTCCCATCGAAGACCCTCCTCTACCCCAAAATTCCCATCGAAGACCCTCCTCTACCCCAACCCTCCCATCGAAGACCCTCCTCTACCCCAACCGTCCCATTGAAGACCCTCCCTCTACCCCAATCCTCCCATCGAAGACCCTCCTCTACTACCCCAACCCTCCCATCGAAGACCCTCCTCTACCCCAAACCTCCCATCGAAGACCCTCCTCTACCCCAACCCTCCCATCGAAGACCCTCCTCTACCCCAAACCTCCCATCAAAGACCGTCCTCTACCCCAACCCTCTCATCGAAGACCCTCTTCTACCCCAACCCACCCTTCGAAGACCCTCCTCTACCCCAACCCTCCCATCGGAGACCCTCCTCTACCCCAGCCCTCCCATCGAAGACCCTCCTCTACCCCAACCCTCCCATCGATGACCCTCCTCTACCCCAACCCTCCCATCGAAGACCCTCCTCTACCCCAACCCTCCCATCGAAGACCCTCCTCTACCCCAACCTTCCCATCGAAGACCCTCCTTTACCCCAACCCTCCCATCGAAGGCCCTCCTCTACCCCAACCCTCCCATCGAAGACCCTCCTCTAACCCAACCCTCCCATCGAAGACCCTCCTCCACTCCCCCAACTCTCCCATCGAAGCCCCTCCTCTACCCAACCCTCCCATCGAAGACCCTCCTCTACCCCAACCCTCCCATCGAAGACCCTCCTCTACCCCAACCCTCCCATCGAAGACCCTCCTCTACCCCAACCCTCCCATCGAAGACCCTCCTCTACCCCAACCCTCCCATCGAAGATCCTCCTCTACCCCAACCCTCCCATCGAAGCCCCTCCTCTACTAACCTAACCCTCCCATTGAAGACCCTCCTCTGCCCCAACCCTCCCATCGAAGACCCTCCTCTACCCCCACCCTCCCATCGAAGGCCCACCTCTACCCCAACCCTCCCATCGAAGACCATCCTGTACCCCAACCCTCAAATCGAAGACCCTCCTCTACCCCAACCCTCCCATCGAAGACCCTCCTCTACCCGAACCCTCCCATCGAAGACCCTCCTCCACTCCCCCAACTCTCCCATCAAAGCCCCTCCTCTACCACAACTCTCCCATCGCAGCCCCTCCTCTACTACCCCAACCCTCCCATCGAAGACCCTCCTCTACTCCCCCAACCCTCCCATCGAAGACCCTCCCTCTACCCCAACCCTCCCATCGATGACCCTCCTCAACCCCAACCCTCCCATCGAAGACCCTCCTCTACCACAACCTTCCCATAGAAGACCCTCCTCTACCCCAACACTCCCATCGAAGTCCCTCCCTCTACCCCAACCCTCCCATCGAAGACCCTCCTCTACCCCAACCCTCCCATCGAAGACCCTCCTCTACCCCAACCCTCCCATCGAAGACCCTCCTCTACCCCAACCCTCCCATCGAAGACCCTCCTCTACCCCAACCCTCCCATCGAAGACCCCCTTCTACCCCAACCCTCCCATCGAAGACCCTCCTCTACCCCAACCCTCCCATCGGAGACCCTCCTCTACCCCAGCCCTCCCATCGATGACCCTCCTCTACCCCAACCCTCCCATCGATGACCCTCCTCTACCCCAACCCTCCCATCGAAGACCCTCCTCTACCCCAACCCTCCCATCGAAGACCCTCCTCTACCCCAACCCTCCCAGCGAAGACCCTCCTCTGCACCAACCCTCCCATCGAAGATCCTCCTCCACTCACCCAACTCTCCCATCGAAGCCCCTCCTCTACCCCAACCCTCCCATCGAAGACCCTCCTCTACTACCCCAACCCTCCCATCGAAGTCTCTCCTCTACTCCTTCAATCCTCCCATCGAAGACCACCCCTCTACCCCAACCCTCCCATCGAAGACCCTCCTCTACCCCAAACTTCCCATCGAAGACCCTCCTCTACCCCAACCCTCCCATCGAAGACCCTCCTCTACCCCAACCGTCCCATTGAAGACCCTCCCTCTACCCCAACCCTCCCATCGAAGACCCTCCTCTACTACCCCAACCCTCCCATCGAAGACCCTCCTCTTCCCCAACCCTCCCATCGAAGACCCTCCTCTACTCCCCCAACCATCCCATCGAAGACCCTCCTCTACCCCAACCCTCCCATCGAAGACCCTCCTCTACCCCAACCCTCCCAGTGGAGACCCTCCTCTACCCCAACCCTCCCATCGAAGACCCTCCTCTACCCCAACCCTCCCATCGAAGACCCTCCTCTGCCCCAACCCTCCCATCGAAGACCCTCTTCTACCCCAACCCTCCCATCGAAGACCCTCCTCTACCCCAACCCACCCATCGAAGACCCTCCTCTACCCCAACCCTCCCATTGAAGCCCCTCCTCTACCACAACCCTCCCATCGATGACCCTCCTCTCCCCCAACCCTCCCTTCGAAGACCCTCCTCGACACCAACCCTCCCATCGAAGACGCTCCTCTACCCCAACCCTCCCATCGAAGACCCTCCTCTACCCCAACCCTCCCATCGAAGACACTCCCTCTACCCCAACCCTCCCATCGAAGATGCTCCTCTACCCCAACCCTCCCATCAAAGACCCTCCTCTACCCCAACCCTCCCATCGAAGACCCTCCTCTACCCCAACCCTCCCATCGAAGACCCTCCTCTATCCCAACCCTCCCATCGAAGACCCTCCTCTACCCCAACCATCCCATCGAAGACCCTCCTCTACCCCAACCCTCCCATCGAAGTCCCTCTTCTACCCCAACCCACCCTTCGAGACCCTCCTCTACACCAACCCACCCATCGGACACCCATCTCTACCCCAGCCCTCCCATCGAAGACCCTCCTGTACCCCAACCCTCCCATCGATGACCCTCCTCTACCCCAACCCTCCCATCGAAGACCCTCCTCGACCCCAACCCTCCCATCGAAGACCCCCTTCTACCCGAACCCTCCCATCGAAGACCCTCCTCTACCCCAACCCTCCCATCGAAGACCCTCCCTCTACCCCAACCCTCCCATCGAAGACGCTCCTCTACCCCAACCCTCCCATCGAAGCCCCTCCTCTACCCCAACCCTCCCATCGAAGACCCTCCTCTACCCCAACCCTCCCTTCGAAGACCCTCCTCGACCCCAACCCTCCCATCGAAGACCCCCCTCTACCCCAACCCTCCCATCGAAGACCCTCCTCTACCCCAACCCTCCCATCGAAGACCCTCCCTCTACCCAACCCTCCCATCGAAGACTCTCCTCTACCCCAACCCTCCCATCGAAGACCCTCCCTCTACCCCAACCCTCCCATCGAAGACCCTCCTCAACCCCAACCCTCCCATCGAAGACCCTCCTCTACCCCAACCTTCCCATCGAAGACCCTCCTCTACCCCAACACTCCCATCAAAGACCCTCCCTCTACCCCAACCCTCCCATCGAAGACCCTCCTCTACCCCAACCCTCCCATCAAAGACCCTCCTCTACCCCATCCCTCCCATCGAAGACCCTCCGCTAACCCACCGCTCCCATCGAAGAACCTCCTCTTCCCCAACCCTCCCATCGAAGACCCTCTTCTACCCCAACCCTCCCATCGAAGACCCTCCTCTACCCCAACCCTCCCACCGGAGACCCTCCTCTACCGCAGCCCTCCCATCGAAGACCCTCCTCTACCCCAACCCTCCCATCGATGACCCTCCTCTACCCCAACCCTCCCATCGAAGACCCTCCTCTACCCCAACCCTCCCATCGAAGACCCTCCTCTACCCCAACCCTCCCATCGAAGACCCTCCTCTACCCCAACCCTCCCATCGAAGACCCTCCTCTACCCCAACCCTCCCATCGAAGACCCTCCTCTACCCCAACCCTCCCATCGAAGACCCTCCTCTACCCCAACCCTCCCATCGAAGACCCTCCTCCACTCCCCCAACTCTCCCATCGAAGCCCCTCCTCTACCCCAACCCTCCCATCGAAGACCCTCCTCTACCCCAACCCTCCCATCGAAGACCCTCCTCTACCCCAACCCTCCCATCGAAGACCCTCCTCGACCCCAACCCTCCCATCGAAGACCCCCTTCTACCCCAACCCTCCCATCGAAGACCCTCCTCTACCCCAACCCTCCCATCGAAGACCCTCCCTCTACCCCAACCCTCCCATCGAAGACGCTCCTCTACCCCAACCCTCCCATCGAAGCCCCTCCTCTACCCCAACCCTCCCATCGAAGACCCTCCTCTACCCCAACCCTTCCTTCGAAGACCCTCCTCGACCCCAACCCTCCCATCGAAGACCCCCCTCTACCCCAACCCTCCCATCGAAGACCCTCCTCTACCCCAACCCTCCCATCGAAGACCCTCCCTCTACCCAACCCTCCCATCGAAGACGCTCCTCTACCCCAACCCTCCCATCGAAGACCCTCCTCTACCCCAACCCTCCCATCGAAGACCCTCCTCTACCCCAACCCTCCCATCGAAGACCCTCCTCTATCCCAACCCTCCCATCGAAGACCCTCCTCTACCCCAACCCTCCCATCGAAGACCCTCCTCTACCCCAACCCTCCCATCGAAGACCCTCTTCTACCCCAACCCACCCTTCGAAGACCCTCCTCTACCCCAACCCTCCCATCGGACACCCACCTCTACCCCAGCTCTCCCATCGAAGACCCTCCTGTACCCCAACCCTCCCATCGATGACCCTCCTCTACCCCAACCCTCCCATCGAAGACCCTCCTCTACCCCATCCCTCCCATCGAAGACCCTCCTCTACCCCAACCCTCCCATCGAAGGCCCTCCTCTACCCCAACCCTCCCATCGAAGACCCTCCTCTACCCCAACCCTCCCTTCGAAGACCCTCCTGCACTCCCCCAACTCTCCCATCGAAGCCCCTCCTCTACCCCAACCCTCCCATCGAAGACCCTCCTCTACCCCAACCCTCCCATCGAAGACCCTCCTCTAGCCCAACCCTCCCATCGAAGACCCTCCTCTACCCCAACCCTCCCATCGAAGACCCTCCTCTACTACCCTAACAATAATACAATACAATACAAATCGCTTTATTGGCATGATAAAGTACATCTTATGTTGCCAAAGCATCAAAATACATTTATGGTTGAACACATAAACGCGGTTCCATTCATACAGTGTATAAACAGGTATATCCCTGAGTTTATAAATATATTTTCGCCTTGTTTATATATACTCTTGTCTTAGTTTACTGGTTGTCCCTCTGTTCATGGCAAGCTGTAACATAGTGTGCCGCCAGTCATAGAGTCATAGAGTCATAGAGTTTTACAGCACAGAAAGAGGCCCTTCGGCCCATCGTGTCTGCGCCGCCCATCCATCCCTGTCCAGTCTAATCCCATTTTCCAGCATTTGGTCCATAGCCTTGTATGCAATGGCATTTCAAGTGCTCATCCAAATGCTTCTTGAATGTTGTGAGGGTTCCTGCCTCTACCACCCTTTCAGGCATTGAGTTCCACATTCCAACCACCCTCTGGGTGAAAAAGTTCCTCCTCAAATCCCCTCTAAATCTCCTGCCCCTTACCCTGAATCTATGCCCCCTTGTTATTGACCCCCCTACTAAGGGGAAAAGTTCCTCTTTGTCTACCCTATCTATGCCCCTCATCATTTTGTACACCTCAATCAGGTCCCCCCTCAGCCTTCTTTGCTCCAAGGAAAACAACCCCAGCCTGTCCAGCCTCTCTTCATAGCTGAGGCGCTCCATCCCAGGTAACATCCTGGTGAATCTTCTCTGCACCCTCTCCAAAGCAATCACATCCTTCCTATAGTGAGGCGACCAGAACTGCACACAGTACTCCAGCTGTGGCCTCACCAGCGTTTTGTACAGCTCCATCATAACCTCCCTGCTCTTATATTCTATGCCTCGGCTAATGAAGGCAAGTATCCCATATGCCTTTTTAACCACCTTATCTACCTGTTCCGCTGCCTTCAGGGATCTATGTACATGTACACCAAGGTCCCTCTGACCCTCTGTACTTCCTAGGGTCCTACCACTCATTGTGTATTCCCTTGCCTTATTTGTCCGTCCAAAATGCATCACCTCGCACTTTTCAGGGTTAAATTCCATTTGCCACTTTTCCGCCCATCTGACCAACCCGTTTATATCGTCCTGTAGCCTGAGGCTTTCCTCCTCACAATTTACCACCCCACCAATTTTCGTGTCATCTGCGAACTTACTGATCATACCTTTTACATTCTCATCCAAATCATTTATGTAGATCACAAACAACAAGGGACCCAGCACCGATCCCTGAGGTACCCCACTGGACACAGGCTTCCAGTCACAAAAGCAACCTTCGACCATCACCCTCTGCCTCCTGCCACTCAGCCAGTTTATGATCCAACACGCCAAGGCACCCTGGATCCCATGGGCTCTTACCTTCTTGACCAGTCTCCTATGCGGGACTTTGTCAAAAGCTTTACTGAAGTCCATGTAAACCACATCCACAGCATTTCCCTCATCCACCCCCCTAGTCACCCCCTCGAAAAATTCAATCAGATTTGTCAGACATGATTTACCCTTGACAAAGCCATGCTGACTATCCCCGATTAATCCTTGCCTCTCCAAGTGGAGACTAATTTTGTCCCTCAGAATTTTTTCCAATAATTTCCCTACCACAGATGTTAGGCTCACTGGCCTGTAATTCCCTGGTTTATCCCTGCTACCCTTCTTGAATAATGGTACTACGTTAGCTGTTCTCCAGTCCTCTGGTACATCCCCTGTGGCCAGAGAGGTTCTGAAAATTTGTGTCAGAGCCCCTGCAATCTCCTCCTTTGCCTCCCACAGCAGCCTGGGATACATCTCGTCTGGGCCTGGGGATTTATCCACTTTTTGGCCTGCTAAAACCGCTAGCACCTCCTCCCTCTCGATGCTAATATGTTCAAGTATGTCACAGCCCCCTTGCCCGATTTCTATGTCTGCATCGTCTTTCTCCATACTGAACACAGATGCAAAAAATTCATTTAAAACCCCGCCTACATCATCTGGCTCTACACACAGATTGCCACTTTGGTCCCTAATGGGCCCTACCCTTTCCCTGGTTATCCTCTTGCCCTTAATATACTTATAAAACATCTTAGGATTTTCCTTTATTTTGCTCGCCAGTGTTATTTCATGGCCCCTCCTCGCCCTCCTAATTTCTTTTTTAAGTATGCCCCTGCATTTTTTATACTCCTCTAGGGCTTCTTCCGTCTTTAGTCTTTTGTAACTGCCAAAAGCCCCCCTTTTATTTCTAATGCATTTTTGTATGTCCCTTGTCATCCAAGGTTCCCTTTGCTTGTTGGTCCCACCCTTGACCTTTACAGGAACATGTTGGCGTTGTACTCTCTCTATTTCCCTTCTGAAAGTCTCCCACTGTTTTGATGCGGATTTTCCAATAAGTAGCTGCTCCCAGTCCAATTTGGCCAGATCCTGCCTTATCATATTAAAATCGGCCTTCCCCCAATTTAGAACCCTTATTTCCGGGCCGTCTTTGTCTTTTTCCATGACCACCTTGAATCTCACCGAATTGTGGTCACTGTCGCCAAAATGCTCTCCTACTGACACTTCCACCACTTGCCCGGCTACATTCCCCAGAATTAGGTCCAGTACCGCCCCCTCTCTTGTAGGACTTTCTACATGTTGGCTCAAAAAGCTCTCCTGGATGCACTTTAAGAATTCTGCACCCTCTAAGCCTTTCACACTCTGACTATCCCAATTTATATTGGGGAAGTTGAAATCCCCCACTATTATTACCCTATTATTTTCGCACTTTTCTGAGATTTGCCTACATATCTGTTCCTCTATCTCCCCCTGACTGTTTGGGGGCCTATAGTACACTCCCAGCAAAGTGCTTGCCCCCTTTTTGTTTTTAAGTTCTACCCATATGGCCTCATTAGAGGAACCCGCTAATATATCATCCCTCCTTACAGCAGTAATTGACTCCTTAATTAATATTGCAACACCCCCTCCCCTTTTACACCCCCCTCTGTCTCGCCTGAAGATTCTATACCCCGGAATATTGAGCTGCCAGTCCTGACCCTCCCTCAACCATGTCTCCGTGATAGCAACAATATCGTACTCCCATGTGTTCAACAACAACTTCAGTTCATCCACCTTATTTGCAAGACTCCTTGCATTAAAATAAATGCCTTCCAGCCCTGCCATATTCTCTTTTGCCTTCACATATTTGCTTTGCCTTCCCAGCTGACTTGTTTTTCCCTCTGTATTTGGCTGTAAATCACCCCCTACTATAGCTCCACTCTGTACCCCATCCCCCTGCCAAGTTAGTTTAAACCCCCCCCAGCAGTGCTAGCAAACCTCCCCGCAAGGATATTGGTTCCCCTCTGGTTCAGGTGTAAACCGTCCGACTTGTACAAGTCCCACCTTTCCCAGAAGCAGACCCAGTGATCCAGGAAACTAAAGCCCTCCCCCCTGCACCATCCCTTTAGCCACGCATTCATCTGTTCTATCTTCCTATTCCTATACTTACTAGCACGTATACACAGTGTTACACAGCTTCTCTCCTCCCCCAGTAGGAATGGGAGTTTTTGGTTGTCAGTCAGATTTCTGAATTCAGGGCATATTTGTGAGAATTTTTGATAGAAATTCTCTCTGATGCCCTGATATTTTCCACAGGCTGTGAGGAAGTGCATCTCTGTCTCAACTACTCCCTGACTGCAGTGAGAGCATATCCTGTCTTCTCTTGGCAGCCTGGTCTGCCTGTGTCTGCCTTTTTCGATCGCTAGGCTATGTTCGCTACGTCTGTACCTTGTCAAGGTTCTTCTCAGTTTGTTATCCTTTACCATGGTCAGGTAATCAGCTATGTTGTATTGTCTGTTTAGGGCCAAGTAGCAATTGAGTTTGCTTTGGGTTTTTGTTGTTTCTGCCCAATATGACAGATATTTTTCCTTTTGCTTAGCGACGATTGTGTTGGGTCGAATTCTTTGTGTTACCCTGTCACTGTCCTGGGGCTGGTTATTGTTAGTATTGTTATTAGTTACTTTATTGAGTCCCAGGACTAGTTGACTGAGGGTATTCTTCTTTATGGTCAGCTCTTGGCATTTCAGGGCGTCGTAGTGATAGCATTGGGGGTTGCTCATTTGTAGGTGATTCCAAAATTTGGTGGCTCTTTTTTGGATAGTGATTATGAATGGGTATTGGCCTAGTTCCGCCCTGCATGCGTTGTTTACTGTTTTCCTTTGAGTCCGGAGGATACTTTTACAGAATTCCGCATGTAGGATCTCAATTGGGTGTTTGTCCCATTTTGCAAAATCTTGTTGTGTTAGTGGTCCCCAGACCTCACTGCCATAGAGTGCAATTGGTTCAATTACTGATTTGAAAATTTTGAGCCAAATGCTAATTGGGATTTCTATTTGGATTGATTTTTTGATGGCATAGAAAGCCCTTCTTGCTTTCTCTTTCAGTTCATTCACAGCCAGTTTGAAGTTTCCCGTAGAACTGATTTTTAAGCCCAAGTATGTGTAGTGAGTGGTTTGTTCAATTTTGGTTGTTCCTACTGTGAAATTTATTGTGGGTCCATGTTGTTTGGATCTTTGCTGGAACACAAGGACTTTGGTTTTTTGGGGATTTATTGTCAGGGCCCAAGTCTGGCAGTACGACTCCAGCAGGTCCAGGTTCTGCTGTAGACCCTCCTTAGTTGGTGACAGCAGAACCAGGTCGTCGGCATAGAGGAGGAATTTAACCTTGGATTCATATAGGGTGAGGCCGGGTGCTGTAGATTGTTCAAGTAGTTTTGCCAATCCATTAATGTAAATATTAAAGAGTGTCGGTGAGATTGGCGAGCCCTGCGTCACCCCCCGCCCCTGTGGGAAGTATTTTGTTTGTTTGTCTCCAATTTTAACTGCACATTTATTGTTTGTATACATTGATTTAATTACATCATATGTTTTACCTCCTACTCCTACCTCCTAACCCTCCCATTGAAGACCCTCCTCTACCCCAACCCTCCCATCGAAGACCCTCCTCTACCCCCACCCTCCCATCGAAGGCCCACCTCTACCCCAAACCTCCCATCGAAGACCATCCTCTACCCCAACCCTCCCATCGAAGACCCTCCTCTACTCCAACCCTCCCATCGAAGACCCTCCTGTACCCCAACCCTCCCATCGAAGACCCTCCTCCACTCCCCCAACTCTCCCATCAAAGCCCCTCCTCTACCCCAACCCTCCCATCGCAGCCCCTCCTCTACTACCCCAACCCTCCCATCGAAGACCCTCCTCTACACCCCCAACCCTCCCATCGAAGACCCTCCCTCTACCCCAACCCTCCCATCGAAGACCCTCCTCAACCCCAACCCTCCCATCGAAGACCCTCCTCTACCCCAACCTTCCCATCGAAGACCCTCCTCTACCCCAACCCTCCCATCGAAGACCCTCCTCTACCCCAACCCTCCCATCGAAGATCCTCTTCTACCCCAACCCTCCCATCGAAGCCCCTCCTCTGCTACCCTAACCCTCCCATTGAAGACCCTCCTCAACCACAACCCTCCCATCGAAGACCCTCCTCTACCCCCACCCTCCCATCGAAGGCCAACCTCTACCCCAACCCTCCCATCGAAGACCATCCTCTACCCCAACCCTCCCATCGAAGACCCTCCTCTACCCCAACCCTCCCATCGAAGACCCTCCTGTACCCCAACCCTCCCATCGAAGACCCTCCTCTACCCCAACCCTCCCATCGAAGACACTCCTGTACCCCAACCCTCCCATCGAAGACCCTCCTCCACTCCCCCAACTCTCCCATCAAAGCCCCTCCTCTACCCCAACCCTCCCATCGCCGCTCCTCCTCTACTACCCCAACCCTCCCATCGATGACCCTCCTCTACCCCAACCCTCCCATCGATGACCCTCCTCTACCCCAACCCTCCCATCGAAGACCCTCCTCTACCCCAACCCTCCCAGCGAAGACCCTCCTCTACCCCAACCCTCCCATCGAAGATCCTCCTCCACTCCCCCAACTCTCCCATCGAAGCCCCTCCTCTACCCCAACCCTCCCATCGAAGACCCTCCTCTACTACCCCAACCCTCCCATCGAAGTCTCTCCTCTACTCCTTCAATCCTCCCATCGAAGACCACCCCTCTACCCCAACCCTCCCATCGAAGACCCTCCTCTACCCCAAACTTCCCATCGAAGACCCTCCTCTACCCCAACCCTCCCATCGAAGACCCTCCTCTACCCCAACCGTCCCATTGAAGACCCTCCCTCTACCCCAACCCTCCCATCGAAGACCCTCCTCTACTACCCCAACCCTCCCATTGAAGACCCTCCTCTTCCCCAACCCTCCCATCGAAGACCCTCCTCTACTCCCCCAACCATCCCATCGAAGACCCTCCTCTACCCCAACCCTCCCATCGAAGACCCTCCTCTACCCCAACCCTCCCAGCGGAGACCCTCCTCTACCCCAACCCTCCCATCGAAGACCCTCCTCTACCCCAACCCTCCCATCGAAGACCCTCCTCTACCCCAACCCTCCCATCGAAGACCCTCTTCTACCCCAACCCTCCCATCGAAGACCCTCCTCTACCCCAACCCTCCCATCGAAGACCCTCCTCTACCCCAACCCTCCCATTGAAGACACTCCCTCTACCCCAACCCTCCCATCGAAGACGCTCCTCTACCCCAACCCTCCCATCAAAGACCCTCCTCTACCCCAACCCTCCCATCGAAGACCCTCCTCTACCCCAACCCTCCCATCGAAGACCCTCCTCTATCCCAACCCTCCCATCGAAGACCCTCCTCTACCCCAACCATCCCATCGAAGACCCTCCTCTACCCCAACCCTCCCATCGAAGACCCTCTTCTACCCCAACCCACCCTTCGAGACCCTCCTCTACCCCAACCCACCCATCGGACACCCACCTCTACCCCAGCCCTCCCATCGAAGACCCTCCTGTACCCCAACCCTCCCATCGATGACCCTCCTCTACCCCAACCCTCCCATCGAAGACCCTCCTCCACTCCCCCAACTCTCCCATCGAAGCGCCTCCTCTACCCCAACCCTCCCATCGAAGACCCTCCTCTACCCCAACCCTCCCATCGAAGACCCTCCTCTTCCCCAACCCTCCCATCGAAGACCCTCCTCGACCCCAACCCTCCCATCGAAGACCCCCTTCTACCCCAACCCTCCCATCGAAGACCCTCCTCTACCCCAACCCTCCCATCGAAGACCCTCCCTCTACCCCAACCCTCCCATCGAAGACGCGCCTCTACCCCAACCCTCCCATCGAAGACCCTCCTCTACCCCAACCCTCCCATCGAAGACCCTCCTCTACCCCAACCCTCCCATCGAAGACCCTCCTCTATCCCAACCCTCCCATCGAAGACCCTCCTCTACCCCAACCTTCCCATCGAAGACCCTCTTCTACCCCAACCCACCCTTCGAAGACCCTCCTCTACCCCAACCCTCCCATCGGACACCCACCTCGACCCCAGCCCTCCCATCGAAGACCCTCCTCTACCCCAACCCTCCCATCGATGACCGTCCTCTACCCCAACCCTCCCATCGAAGACCCTCCTCTACCCCAACCCTCCCATCGAAGACCCTCCTCTACTCCAACCCTCCCATCGAAGGCCCTCCTCTACCCCAACCCTCCCATCGAAGACCCTCCTCTACCCCAACCCTCCCGTCGAAGACCCTCCTCCACTCCCCCAACTCTCCCATCGAAGCCCCTCCTCTACCCCAACCCTCCCATCGAAGACCCTCCTCTACCCCAACCCTCCAATCGAAGACCCTCCTCTACCCCAACCCTCCCATCGAAGACCCTCTACCCCAACCTATGTAGAAACCTATGTAGTGAAATAGAGGAAAGTGAAAGGCAGACAGAAATAAATGATAAAAGGGTGAGGAACAAAAAACAAAGGGCCAAACTAATTCATAAAAAATGTGAGCATAAAAAAAGCCTGAGGGTTTTATACCTTAATGCGAGAAGCATCAGGAACAAGGTAGATGAATTAGCTGTGGAAATAGAGGTTAATAATTATGACCTAATTGGGATTACGGAAACATGGTTGCAGGGTGAGCAGGGCTGGGAGCTTAACATACAGGGGTATTCAGTATTTAGGAAGGATCGACAAAAAAGAAAGGGAGGAGGGGTAGCATTGCTAGTAAAAGAGGGGATAAATGCAATTGAAAGGAAGGATATTAACTCAGTTAATACAGAATCTATATGGGTGGAGCTAAGAAATAGCGAGGGGCGAAAAACATTAATAGGAGTGGTATATAGGCCTCCAAATAGTAAAATAGAGGTTAGGGAGGGCATCACGAGGGAAATTAGAGAAGCGTGCAATAAGAGCACAGCTGTCATCATAGGTGACTTTAACTTACATATAGATTGGACTAGCCTAATCAGTAAAAATAATGAGGAGGAGGAATTCCTTGAGTGTTTGAGGGATGGTTATCTGGATCAATATGTCGAGGAACCAACTCGGGAACAGGCTATATTGGACTGGGTACTGTGCAATGAGAAGGGACTAATCAGTAATCTTGTTGTACGGGGACCCTTGGGTCAGAGCGATCATAACATGATCGATTTCTCACTCGAAATGGAGAGCGAAGAAATTGACTCAGAGACTAAGGTCCTGAATTTAAACAAGGGGAATTATGATGCCATGAGACGGGAACTGAGTAGGTCTGATTGGACAACGTTCCTGGGAGGACTGGAGGTAGATAAACAATGGCAAACATTTAAAGATAGAATGACAAAATTGCAAAAATTGTTTATACCAATCTGGCATAAAAGGAAATCTAAAAAGGTGACTCAACCGTGGATAACAGGGGAAATTAGAGACAGCATAAAATCCAAAGATAGGGCGTATAAAATAGCCAAAAAAAGCGCCAGAGCGGAAGATTGGGAACAGTTTAAGATAGAGCAAAGGAGGGCAAAGGGCATAATCAAGAGGGGCAAAATAGCTTACGAAAACAAGCTGGCGGAAAATATAAAAACTAACTCCAAAAGCTTTTATAAGTATATCAAAAGGAAAAGACTGGTGAAAACCAAAGTTGGTCCATTGCAGTCAGATACGGGGGAATATATAATGGGAAATAAGGAAATGGCAGATCAACTAAATGCATACTTTGGGTCAGTCTTTACGAAGGAAGACACAAAAAACCTCCCTGGGATATCGGGAAAAATAGGGACATTGGCAAAGGAGGAACTGACGCAAATCAATATCTCTAAGGATATGGTGTTAAGGAAGCTAAAGGGATTGAAGGTGGACAAATCCCCAGGGCCTGATAACATGCATCCTAGGGTACTGAAGGAGGTGGCCCTAGAGATAGCGGATGCACTAAGGATGATTTTTCAGAATTCATTAGACTCGGGAACAGTGCCGATGGATTGGAGGGTAGCTAACGTTACCCCACTATTCAAAAAGGGGGGTAGGGAAAAAGCAGGTAATTACAGACCTGTAAGCCTTACATCAGTTGTGGGCAAAATGCTGGAGTCCATCATTAAGGATGAAATAGCGGAGCACTTAGCAAATGGGGACAGGATAGGACAGAGTCAACATGGATTTACAAAGGGTAAATCGTGCTTGACTAATCTATTGGAATTTTTTGAGGGAGTAACTGGTAGAATAGATGGGGGAGAGCCAGTAGATGTGGTGTACCTGGACTTCCAAAAGGCCTTCGATAAGGTCCCACATAAAAGATTAGCATGGAAAATTGAGGCTCATGGGATAAAGGGGAAAGTTTTGGCGTGGATAGGGAACTGGCTGTCAGATAGAAAACAGAGAGTTGGAATAAACGGCTCATTTTCTGAATGGCAGGCAGTAACAAGTGGGGTACCACAGGGATCTGTCCTGGGCCCCCAGCTGTTCACAATTTACATTAATGACCTGGATCAGGGAGTCGGATGCAGCATTTCCAAATTTGCAGACGACACTAAACTAGGAGGGGGGGTGGGCTCAGAGGAAGAGACCAGGAAGCTCCAGAGCGATTTGGACAGACTGGGCGATTGGGCGGATAAATGGCAGATGCACTATAATGTGGACAAGTGCGAAGTTATCCACCTTGGGTGCAGGAACGGGAGGGCAAATTATTATTTAAATGGCAATAGATTGGGAGAGGGGGAAGTACAGAGAGACCTGGGTGTTCTTGTACACCAGTCACTGAAGGCGAGCATGCAGGTGCAACAGGCGGTCAAGAAGGCAAACGGTATGCTGGCCTTCATAGCAAAAGGGTTAGAATACAGGAACAGGGATACCTTGCTGCAGCTGTACAGGGCACTGGTGAGACCACACCTCGAGTACTGTGTACAGTTTTGGTCGCCTCATCTGAGGAAGGATGTTCTTGCCATGGAGGGGGTGCAGCGGCGATTCACCAGGCTGATACCAGGAATGGCGGGAATGACCTATGAGGAGAGACTATGTAGTTTAGGGATGTACACACTGGAGTTTAGAAGATTGAGAGGGGACCTCATAGAAGTGTATAAAATTCTGACAGGTCTAGACAGACTGGATGCAGAAGGAATGTTTCCCTTGGCGGGTGAGAACAGAACTAGAGGACATAATTTAAGGATAAGGGCTAAACCATTTAGGACAGAGATGAGGGGGAATTTCTTCACTCAGAGAGTGGTGAACCTGTGGAACTCATTGCCACAGAGGGCAGTGTACGCCAGCTCATTAAATATATTTAAGAGGGAATTAGATATATTTCTACGGGCAAAAGGGGTTAAGGGTTACGGAGAGAAGGCGGGGACGGGATACTGAATTAAAGGATCAGCCATGATCTCATCGAATGGCGGAGCAGGCACGAAGGGCCGAATGGCCTACTCCTGCTCCTATCTTCTATGTATCTATGTATCTATGTAACACTCCCATCGAAGCCCGTCCTCTACTACCCTAACCCTCCCATCGAAGACCCTCCTCTACCCCAAGCCACCCATCAAAGACCCTCCTCTACCCCAACCCTCCCATCGAAGACCCTCATCTACTCCAACCCTCCCATCGAAGACCCTCCTCTACCCCAACCCTCCCATCGAAGCCCCTCCTCTACCCAACCCTCCCATCGAAGATCCTCCTCTACCCCAACCCTCCCATCGAAGCCCCTCCTCTACCCTAACTCTCCCATCGAAGACCCTCCCCTGCTACCCCACCCCTCCCATCGAAGACCCTCCTCTACGCCAACCCTCCCATCGAAGACCCTCCTCTACCCCAACCCTCCCATCGAAGACACTCCTCTACCCCAACCCTCCCATCGAAGACCCTCCTCTACTACCCCAACCCTCCCATCGAAGACCCTCCTCTACCCCAACCCTCCCATCGAAGACCCTCCTCTATTCCCCCAACCCTCCCATCGATGACCCTCCTCTACTCCCCCAACCCTCCCATCGAAGACCCTCATCTACCCCAACCCTCCCATCGAAGACCCTCCTCTCCCCCAACCCTCCCATCGAAGCCCCTCCTCTACCCAACCCTCCCATCGAAGACCCTCCTCTACCCCAACCCATCCATCGAAGACCCTCCTCTACCCCAACCCTCCCATCGATGACCCTCCTCTACCCCAACCCTCCCATCGAAGCCCCTCCTCTGCCCAACCCTCCCATCGAAGATCCTCCTCTACCCCAACCCTCCCATCGAAGCCCCTCCTCTACCCCAACTCTCCCATCGAAGACCCTCCCCTGCTACCCCAACCCTCCCATCGAAGACCCTCCTCTACGCCAACCCTCCCATCGAAGACCCTCCTCTACCCCAACCCTCCCATCGAAGACACTCCTCTACCCCAACCCTCCCATCGAAGACCCTCCTCTACTACCCCAACCCTCCCATCGAAGACCCTCCTCTACCCCAACCCTCCCATCGAAGACCCTCCTCTATTCCCCCAACCCTCCCATCGATGACCCTCCTCTACTCCCGCAACCCTCCCATCGAAGACTCTCCTCTACCCCAACCCTCCCCTCGAAGCCCCTCCTCTACCCCAACCCTCCCATCGAAGACCCTCCTCTACCCCAACCCTCCCCTCGAAGCCCCTCCTCTACCCCAACCCTCCCATCGAAGACCCTCCTCTACCCCAACCCTCCCATCGAAGACCCTCCTCTACCCCAACCCTCCCCTCGAAGCCCCTCCTCTACCCCAACCCTGCCATCGAAGACCCTCCTCTACCCCAACCCTCCCATCGAAGACCCTCCTCTACCCCAACCCTCCCATCAAAGACCCTCCTCTACCCCAACCCTCCCCTCGAAGCCCCTCCTCTACCCCAACCCTCCCATTGAAGACCCTCCTGTACTACCAGGAGCAGCCCGATGAGAGCGGGCCTGTGTCGGAACACTGAGCATCGGCGGCAGTTACACCGGCGGCAGTGAGTCAGGAGCAGCCCGACGAGAGCGGGCCTGTGTGGGAACACTGAGCATCGGCGGCAGTTACACCGGCGGCAGTGATTCAGGAGAAGCCCGACGAGAGCGGGCCTGTGTGGGAACACTGAGCATCGGCGGCAGTTACACCAGCGGCAGTGAGTCAGGAGCAGCCCGACTAGAGCGGGCCTGTGTGGGAACACTGAGCATCGGCGGCAGTTACACCGGCGGCAGTGAGTCAGGAGCAGCCCGACTAGAGCGGGCCTGTGTGGGAACACTGAGCATCAGCGGCAATTACACCGGCGGCATCGAGTCAGGAGCAGCCCGACTAGAGCGGGCCTGTGTGGGAACACTGAGCATCAGCGGCAGTTACACCGGCGGCAGTGAGTCACGAGCAGCCCGACTAGAGCGGGCCTGTGTGGGAACACTGAGCATCGGCGGCAGTTATACCGGCGGCAGTGAGTCAGGAGCAGCATACCAGTTCAACAGCAGGGGAGAGAGGTAAAAAGTAATCAAAGCGTGACGTCACCAGGAAGCAGGTAAGTGATTGGTTGGTGAGTATTTCTCTTTTTTTTTAAACTTTAACTCTGGTTTATAGTTTCTAAGGTCTCTCTGGTGTAGCAGGGACTGTTGGTAAAGCAGTTAACTGTAGTGTAATTAGTGGGATTGATTGATTTAATTTAAATTCAATTAATTAAAGGGTAAGTCATGGCAGGACAGCCGGGCCCCGTGATCTGCTCCTCCTGCGATATGTGGGAACTCAGGGACACTTCCTGTGTCCCTGACAACCACATGTGCAGGAAGTGCATCCAGCTGCAGCTACTGACAGACCGCATTGCGGCGCTGGAGCTGCGATTGGACACATACTGGAGCGTTCACGATGCTCAGGACAACGTGAATAGCACATTTACGGAGTTGGACACACCGCAGGTAGAGGTTGGACAGGAAGAAAGGGAACGGGTGACCAACAGGCAGAGTACTAGGCGCAGGCAGGTAGTGCAGCGGTCCCCTGTGGCCATCCCCCTCCCCAACAGATACACCACTTTGAGTACTGTTGGGGGGATGGCTTATCAGAGGAAGGCAGCAGCAGCCAACTTCCTGGCACCAGGGGTGGCTCTGCTGCACAGAATGGGAGGAAAAAGAGGGGTAGAGCTATAGTAATAGGGGACTCTATTGTCAGGGGAATAGATAGGCGGTTCTGCGGCCGCAAACGAGACTCCAGGATGGTGTGTTGCCTCCCTGGTGCAAGGGTCAAGGATGTCTCCGAGCGACTCCAGAACATCTTGGAAGGGGAGGGTGAACAGCCAGTTGTCGTGGTGCATATAGGCACCAACGATATAGGTAAAAAGCAGGATGAGGTCCTAAAAGCGGAGTATAGGGAGTTAGGAGATAAATTAAAAAACAGGACCTCAAAGGTAGTAATCTCAGGATTGCTACCAGTGCCACGTGCTAGTCAGAGTAGAAATAGAAGGATACTTCAGATGAATACGTGGCTAGAGGAATGGTGCCAGGGGGAGGGATTCAAGTTCCTGGGACATTGGAACCGGTTCTGGGGGAGGTGGGACCAGTTCAAACCGGACGGTTTGCACCTGGGCAGGGCTGGAACCAATGTCCTAGGGGGAGTGTTTGCTAGTGCTGTGGGGGAGGGTTTAAGCTAAAATGGCAGGGGGTTGGGAACCTGAGCAGGGAGACAGAGGAAAGGGAAACAAGGATAAAAGCAAAAGATAGGAAGGAGAAAAACAAAAGTGGCAGTCAGAGAAATCAACGGTTTAAATCAAACATGGCCACAGTAAATAATAATTCTAATAGGTCTAAGAGCGTTAAAAAAACAAGCCTGAAGGCGTTGTGTCTTAATGCGAGGAGCATTTGTAATAAGGTGGATGAATTGGCTGCGCAAATAGAAGTAAACAAATACGATTTGGTTGGGATTACGGAAACGTGGCTCAAGGAAGGCCAGGACTGGGAACTCAACATCCAGGGGTATTCGATATTCAGGAAAGATAGGCAAAAAGGAAAGGGAGGTGGGGTAGCATTACTGGTTAAAGAAGGGATTAACACAATTGTAATGAAGGATATTAGCTCTGATGAGGTGGAATCTGTATGGTAGAATTGAGAAATACTAAGGGGAAAAAAATGTTAGTGGGAGTGGTTTATAGACCTCCAAACAGTAAGGCGGAGGTTGGGGATGGCATTAAAAGAGAAATTAAAGAAGCGTGCAATAAGGGCACAGCAGTCATCATGGGTGACTTTAACCTACATATAGATTGGGCCAACCAAATGAGTAACAATACTGTGGAGGAGGAATTCCTGGAGTGTTTACGGGATGGTTTCCTGGACCAATATGCCGAGGAACCAACCAGAGATCAGGCCATCTTAGACTGGGTATTATGTAACGAGAACGGATTAATTAGCAATCTTGTTGTAAGAGGCCCCTTGGGTCGGAGCGATCATAATATGATCGAATTCTTCATTAAGATGGAGAATGAAGTAGTTGACTCGGAGACTAGGGTCCTTAATTTAAATAAAGGAAACTACGATGGTCTGAGGAGCGAGTTGGGTAGGATTGATTGGGGAATGGCACTCAAAGGGTTGACGGTGGATAGGCAATGGCAAACATTCAAAGACCGAATGGATGAACTGCAGAATTTGTTCATCCCAGTTTGGCATAAAAATAAAACAAAAAAGGTGACCCAACCATGGCTAACAAGGGAAATTAGGGATAGCATAAGGTCCAAGGAGAGGGCATATAAATTGGCCAGAAAAAGCAATAATCCTGAGGATTGGGAGCAGTTTAGGATTCAACAAAGGAGGACAAAGGGATTAATTAAGAAAGGGAAAATAGAATATGAGAGTAAGCTTGCAGAGAAAATAAAAACTGACTGTAAAAGCTTTTATAGATATGTGAAGAGAAAAAGATTGGTGAAGTCAAGCGTAGGTCCCTTGCAGTCAGAATCGGGGGAATTTATAATGGGGAACAAAGAAATGGCAGACCAACTAAATACATATTTTGGTTCTGTCTTCACAAAGGAGGACACAAATAACCTCCCAGAGATGCCGGGGAACATAGGGTCTGATGAAAGGGTGGAACTGAAAGAAATCAGTATTTGTAGGGAAATGGTGTTAGGAAAATTGATGGGACTGAAGGCCGATAAATCCCCAGGGCCTGATAATCTACATCCCAGGGTACTTAAGGAAGTGGCCCTAGAAATAGTAGATGCATTGCTGGTCATCTTCCAGAACTCGATAGACTCTGGAACGGTACCCATGGATTGGCGGGTAGCTAATGTTACCCAACTATTCAAAAAAGGTGGTAGAGAAAAGGCGGGGAATTATAGACCGGTAAGCTTGACATCGGTAGTGGGGAAAATGCTAGAGTCCATTATAAAAGATGTAATAGCAGAGCACTTGGAAAGCAGTGACTGGATCGGACAAAGCCAACATGGATTTACAAAAGGTAAATCATGCTTGACTAATCTACTGGAATTTTTTGAGGATGTAACTGGTAAAATAGATAAGGGAGAACCAGTGGATGTGGTGTATTTGGACTTTCAGAAGGCTTTCGATAAGGCCCCGCATAAGAGATTAGCGTGCAAAATTAAGGCACATGGGATTGGGGGCAAGGTATTGACTTGGATAGAGAACTGGTTGGCGGACAGAAAGCAAAGAGTTGGAATAAATGGGTCGTTTTCCGAGTGGCAGGCAGTGACTAGTGGGGTACCGCAAGGATCGGTCCTAGGACCCCAGCTGTTCACAATATATATTAATGATCTGGACGAGGGAATTGGATGTAATATCTCCAAATTTGCAGATGACACAAAGCTGGGGGGGAGGGTATGCTGTGAGGAGGATGTCGTGAAACTCCTGCACGATTTGGACAGGTTGGGTGATTGGGCAGAAACATGGCAAATGCACTACAATGTGGATAAATGTGAGGTTATCCACTTTGGTGGCAAAAACAGGAAGGCAGATTATTATTTGAATGGTAATAGATTGGGAGAAGGGGAAGTGCAAAGAGACCTGGGTGTTCTTGTACACCAGTCGCTGAAGGTAAGCATGCAGGTGCAGCAGGGAGTTAAGAAGGCAAATGGTATGTTGGCCTTCGTAGCAAGAGGGTTCGAGTACAAGAACAAGGATGTCTTGCTGCAGTTGTACAGGGCCTTGGTGAGACCACACCTTGAGTATTGTGTGCAGTTTTGGTCGCCTTACCTGAGGAAGGATGTTCTTGCCATGGAAGGAGTGCAGCGAAGATTCACCAGGCTGATATCTGGGATGGCAGGAATGACGTATGAGGAGAGATTGTGTCGATTGGGCTTATACTCACTGGAGTTTGGAAGATTGAGAGGGGATCTCATCGAAACCTATAAAATTCTGTCAGGCCTGGGCAGACTAGATGCAGGAAGGGTGTTTCTGATGGCCGGGGAGTCCAGAACCAGGGGTCATAGTCTAAGGATAAGGGGTAGGACATTTAGGACTGAAATGAGGAGGAATTTCTTCACCCAGAGAGTGGTGAACCTGTGGAATTCTCTGCCACAGAGGGCGGTGAAGGCCAGTTCATTAAGTATATTAAAGAAAGAGTTGGATATGTTTCTTAAGGCTAAAGGGATCAAGGGATATGGGGAGAAGGCAGGGACCGGGTACTGAATTTGGATGATCAGCCATGATCTCATTGAATGGCGGAGCAGGCTCGCGGGGCCGAATGCCCAATCCTGCTCCTATCTTCTATGTATCTATGTATCTATGTACCCCAACCCTCCCATCGAAGCCCCTCCTCTACCCCAACCCTCCCATCGAAGACCCTCCTCTACCCCAACCCTCCCATCGAAGACCCTCCTCTACCCCAACCCTCCCATCGAAGACCCTCCTCTACCCCAACTCTCCCATCGAAGGCCCTCCTCTACCCCAACCCTCCCATCGAAGACCCTCCTCTACCCCAACTCTCCCATCGAAGACCCTCCTCTACCCCAACCCTCCCATCGAAGACCCTCCTCTACCCCAACTCTCCCATCGAAGACCCTCCTCTACCCCAACCCTCCCATCGAAGACCCTCCTCTACCCCAACCCTCCCATCGAAGCCCCTCCTCTACCCCAACCCTCCCATCGAAGACCCTCCTCTACCCCAACCCTCCCATCGAAGACCCTCCTCTACCCCAACCCTCCCATCGAAGCCCCTCCTCTACCCCAAACCTCCCATCGAAGACCCTCCTCTACCCCAACCCTCCCATCGAAGACCCTCCTCTACCCCAACCCTCCCATCGAAGACCCTCCTCTACCCCAACCCTCCCATCGAAGACCCTCCTCTACCCCAACCCTCCCATCGAAGACCCTCCTCTACCCCAACCCTCCCATCGAAGACCCTCCTCTACCCCAACCCTCCCATCGAAGCCCCTCCTCTACTACCCCAACCCTCCCATCGAAGACCCTCCTCTACCCCAACCCTCCCATCGAAGACCCTCCTCTACCCCAACCCTCCCATCGAAGACCCTCCTCTACCCCAACCCTCCCATCGAAGACCCTCCTCTACCCCAACCCTCCCATCGAAGACCCTCCTCTACCCCAACCCTCCCATCGAAGACCCTCCTCTACCCCAACTCTCCCATCGAAGACCCTCCTCTACCCCAACCCTCCCATCGAAGACCCTCCTCTACCCCAACCCTCCCATCGAAGACCCTCCTCTACCCCAACTCGCCCATCGAAGACCCTCCTCTACCCCAACCCTCCCATCGAAGACCCTCCTCTACCCCAACCCTCCCATCGAAGCCCCTCCTCTACTACCCCAACCCTCCCATCGAAGACCCTCCTCTACCCCAACCCTCCCATCGAAGACCCTCCTCTACCCCAACCCTCCCATCGAAGACCCTCCTCTACCCCAACCCTCCCATCGAAGACCCTCCTCTACCCCAACCCTCCCATCGAAGACCCTCCTCTACCCCAACCCTCCCATCGAAGACCCTCCTCTACCCCAACTCTCCCATCGAAGACCCTCCTCTACCCCAACCCTCCCATCAAAGACCCTCCTCTACCCCAACCCTCCCATCGAAGACCCTCCTCTACCCCAACTCTCCCATCGAAGACCCTCCTCTACCCCAACCCTCCCATCGAAGACCCTCCTCTACCCCAACCCTCCCATCGAAGACCCTCCTCTACCCCAACCCTCCCATCGAAGACCCTCCTCTACCCCAACCCTCCCATCGAAGACCCTCCTCTACCCCAACCCTCCCATCGAAGACCCTCCTCTACCCCAACCCTCCCATCGAAGACCCTCCTCTACCCCAACCCTCCCATCGAAGACCCTCCTCTACCCCAACCCTCCCATCGAAGACCCTCCTCTACCCCAACCCTCCCATCGAAGACCCTCCTCTACCCCAACTCTCCCCACCCTAACAACCAACTGCATTTTAAATGTCCCTCCTTTCTTTGCCTCCACCAACCTGCCTGGTGAATTATCCAAACATTTATCTCCCTTTGAGGAATATCTGTTTTAAATTTACTTTTCACTCATTTAAATTCCTATTTAGTCCGGCTTACTTTGAAGTAATATTCTGGCTTTATCTTCTAGATCTATATCATACAGTATTTGATATGGCTTGATGAAGCGCCTCTTTAACCTTTTTCTTTAGATTGTAGAGCTCGTGCTTCTCTAACCTTAGCTTATGGCTCAGCCCCTTTACACTCAGGATCACTCCCTCCACTCTCCCCCTCTCTGGCCACCACCCCTCCGGTCCCTCTCTCTCCCTCCCTCCGGCCCCTCTCTATACCTCCCCCCACCCTCGCTCCATCCCTCTCCCTCTGATCCCTCCCCCTTGTAGTGTCCGAGTATCAATAATACACGGACTGCAGGAGAACAATAATAACAGGTATTTACTGAACAGAGGGTAACTTAAGACTGAAGTACAGAAGCCTGCTATGGCTTTATATACAGGGGTGGTCACTGCCGGTACTGCAGTATAGAATCAGTTCTTCTCTTAAAGGTACATACACAACAATTCCTCCCCTTTTAGATAAACAGTACATAACATTCATTTAACAACTAAATAATAACTAATTACAATTACAATTTTCTCTGTACTATATACATCAACTGAAATAATCATTAATAAGTTCAGTCTTTGAGGAGGCTTCCTGATCCTGACTGGATAGCGCCTTTCTCGAGTATCCTGTTCTTGCGGCGGAGTTGATTCTGGCTCATTGTCATTGGTTGGTTCATCAGCTTCCAATACCACTGCTTCTGAGGTAGACGCAATCTGTACTTCGGTTTTATTACCAGGTGCACCTGCTCGTCGTATGGGTTTGGCTTGTTCCTGTGACTCTAGAATCTGGTCAGCATGGCGTCTCACGATGCTCTCTCCAATGTCCACTGTGTACATTAGTGGTCCCTGCTGTGTGCATATCGTTCCTGGCTGCCATTTTTCTGTTCGGTAGTCGCGGGCCAAGACTGGTTGCCCTATCTTGAAGCTCCTGGTTGGCTTCTCATTTATGTGCTGGAATTACTTATCCTCAACATCTCGTCTTATGTTTGGTTTGAGCAAATCCAGGCGACATCTTAGCCTTCGGTTGAAGAACATTATGGCTGGAGCTTGGTTGGTGACTGCATGTGTCGCATTCCGGTAAGCAAACAAGAAATTATCCACCTCGTGTTGTAGTGGTATGTCGTCGTTATACATCGCCTTTATTGCCTTTTTAAAGGTCTGAACAAACCTCTCAGCCAATCCATTTGTGGCTGGATGATATGGGGCAGATGTGTAATGTTTCACCCCATTATTCCTCAGAAACCTCCGGAAATCCTCGGACACAAACTGTGGCCCATTGTCGGAGCAAATCTGTTCTGGCAAGCCATTCCTGGTGAAGATGGTCCGTAGGACTGCAATAGTTTTCTCCGTGGTGGTGGAGGACATTTTGATGACCTCTGGCCATTTTGAATGAGCGTCCACAGCGATTAGGAACATTGAGTCCATAAATGGACCAGCAAAATCAATGTGTACCCGTTGCCATGGAGATGAGGGCCACTCCCATGGATGTAGCGGGGCCTGTGGTGGAGCGTTTTGGACCTTCTGGCATCCTGTGCATCTCTTGGTCATATCCTTGATTTCTTTATCAATTCCCGGCCACCACACAAACGCCCTGGCTAGGCTCTTCATTTTTACCCCTCCCAGATGACCCTCATGAAGCTCATTGAGCACTCTATCTCTCAACTTGGGTGGAATTACCACTCGGGATCCACACATCAAGGTCCCCCGGCACACTGACAGCTGTTCTCTCCTTGGCGAGAATGCTGGCAACAGTGAGTCGCCATGTGCTGGCCATCCCTTCACCGTTAAATCATAGACCCGAGAGCGTATCGGGTCATTTTGGGTTTCCTTCTCTATACTTGAGTTTGTAACAGGTAGACATTCGACTATGGTCGCATGGAATATCTCAACAGGGTCCACTGCAGGTGCTTCCTCTACCGTAGGCAACGGTAGGCGCGACAGCCCATCAGCGTTCCCATGCTGTTTCGTACCCTTGTACTCTATGTCGTACTGATGTGCCCCTAGAAAAAGTGACCATCTTTGCAGCCGTTGCACCGTCATCACCGGAACACCCTTCTTTGGGTTAAAAATGGAGACCAGGGGCTGATGATCAGTCAGTAGGGTGAATTTCTGCCCGTGCAGATAGTGATTGAACTTCTTCACCCCCCACACCAGGCTGAGGGCCTCCCTGTCAATCTGGGCGTAGTTACGCTCGGCTGAGGTTAACGAGCGCGACGCAAAGGCTATTGGCCTCTCTGAACCGTCAAGGAATTTGTGTGACAGCACCGCTCCGATGCCGTAGGGAGACGCATCACATGCTAACCGAATCGGTAGTGTTGGATTGTAGTGGGCCAGTACTTCTTTTGAAGTGATTAGGCATTTACATTTCTGAAAGGCACGCTTACACTCATCATTCCATTTCCATGTTACTCCAGTTTGCAGCAGGGCGTTCAGTGGGTGCAGAATTGTGGATAAATTCAGCAAGAACCTATGGTAGTAGTTCACCAACCCGAGGAACGACCTCAGTTGCGACACATTTTCCGGTGCTGGAGCCTTGACTACAGCCTCAATCTTGTCCGGCGACTTATGCAACCCTTCCTCATCAATCATGTGGCCACAATACGAGATTTGTCTCCTGAAGAACTCGCATTTGGGGCGGTTGGCTCGTAGCCCATATTCCTGTAATCTAGGGAGCACCTGCTCCAGGTTGGCAAGGTGTTCACTGTCATTTTTGCCCGTAACCAGGATGTTGTCCAAATAACACTGGGTCCCCGGGATCCCTTGCAGGACTTGTTCCATCGCCCTCTGCCAAATAGCCGGGGCTGATGCTACCCTGAATACCAGTCGATTGTACTGGTAAAGGCCTTTGTGAGTGTTTATCGTGAGGTATTTCCTAGATGCTTCTTCCACCTCCATTTGTAGATAAGCTTGGGTCAGATCAATCTTTGTAAAGCGTTTCCCTCCAGATAGTGAGGCGAAAATATCTTCTATCCATGGAAGTGGATATTGTACTGTGTGCAAGACTGGGTTCACAGTTACCTTGAAGTCCCCACAGATGCGAACCTTCTTCAGCTCCCCAGGCGTGCTGCTCAATGATTTCTTCATTACAGGAACGATGGGTGTGGCCCACTCGCTCCAGTCCACCTTGGACAGCACACCCGAATGCTCCAGACTCTTCAGCTCTGCTTCAACGGCTGGGCGGATCGCGTAAGGTACCGGTCTGGCCTTAAAAAATTTGGGGTTTGCGTTATCTTCGATTTTTATCATTGCCGTTACTCCTTTTAGAGTCCCAAGTCCTTGTTGGAACACCTCTTTCGCGTCAGTTAGGATTTTTGGCAGTCGTCCAGGTGTGACGTCATCATCCTTTTTGTTAGTCACAGTTAGCGCCTGAATGGAATGCCAATCCAATTGTATTTTTCGGATCCATTCACGTCCCAATAATGGTGGTCCTCCATCTTGTAGTATATATAGATACAGTTTCTGTGTTTCCTTGCCGTTGTATTTAACTGGCACCCTTATTTTTCCTCTGGGGTAGACTTTTTGCCCCATGTATGTCTTCAATACAATGGACGTGTCCTTCAAGGGTATGTGTGAGAATAGCCGCTCATAGTCTCATCGATTCATGACAGTTAGGGCTGATCCTGCGTCCAATTCCATCTTTACTGGGGACCCTGCTATCATGAGGGTGACCCAAATGGTTCGGTGATCCTCCTTTGCGATCACGTTGTGTAACTTTAGACAAAGATGTGCAGGTTAGGTTGATTGGCCATGATAAAAATTGGCCCTTAGTGTTAGGGGGGATTAAATACGTGGGGTTACGGGGATAGGGCTTGGGTGGGATGGCTGTCGGTGTAGGGGCCGGGTGCTAGGGTTTGGATGATCAGCCATGATCTCGTTGAATGGCGGAGCGGGCTCGAAGGGCCGAATGGCCTACTCCTGCTCCTATCTTCTATGTTTCTTCTAACTTAGTCTCCTGCTCCCGGAGTCATTATCACTCTCCTGATCTTCCGAACTATTGTCTTGTCAATTTCTTTACTTTCTTGTACTTTTCCTTAGTAGTTCTTGTAGTGTTGGTTTTCTTTCCCGACCTGCAGACTCTTGCTATGTGTCCCATTTTCCCACATTGCCTGCATACTTTGTCCTTAAACCAGCAGTCCTTCTGATCATGGGTTGTTCTGCCACAGCGATAGCACTTTTCTGTTCCATACGCTATTTCGTTAGCACTGTATTCTTGTGGTTTCTGTTGTATTTCCGCAGCTCCCCGTGCTGCTGCTTCATAGGATACTGCCACGCTGAAAGCCTGTTCTAGTGTCAGGTCCTTTTCCGAAAGTAGTCGTTTCTGGGTTCCTTCACTCTGGAGCCCGCAGACAAACTTATCCCGTAAGGTGTCTGCCAGTCCTGCTCTGAACTGGCAGTGCTTCGATAACCTACGTAGTTCCGCAAGATAGTCAGCATTGCTCTCATCTTTGTGCTGGTTTCTTTTATGGAACTTGAATCTTTCTGCTATCAGCAGCGGTGTAGGGTTTAGGTGTTCCTGTAAGATATTAACAATCTCTTCAAAACTTTTCTCCATTGGTTTAGCTGGGGTAATTAAATTCCGCAATAGGCCGTACGTTCTCGCGCCCATCAAATTTAATAATACCGACGCCTTCTTTCCATCGGCCACCTCATTTGCCTTGCAGTACACTTCAATTCTTTCCACATACGTGGTCCAGTCTTCTACCTCGTTGTCGAAAGCAGTGATACTGGCACTTTTCGGCATCTTGGGTGACTTCAAATGGCGCCTCCCGCACTTTTTCTTCTTCCCCAATGGATTAAAATGGCGCCTCCCGCGCTTTTCCTTCTTCCCCAATGGAATAAAATGGCGCCTCCCGCGCTTTTCCTTCTTCCCCTTGCTGCCACGCTGCTCCTAGCGTTCTGCAGGGTAATGGCGGCGACCCGCGGCTTCGGCGCGTCTCACTTTTCCTTCCCCTTGTTTTATTTTCGCTACGCTGCCCGGTTCTTGAGCACCGACCACGCCCTGTGCGCTCCACCCTCGCTCTCTCTCTTTTCCTCCCGACGATGCTGCACGGCCCCTTTGCAGAGCCGCTCGATCGAGCTCGAGCCTGCCGCAGTCCGGAGGGTCAGCGCACTACCTGCTACCAGCACGATTTGCTGGAACACCTTGACTGGGGAGCCAAGCCCAGCTCTCCACAGCCTCTCCTGCATCTCTCCGAACTCCGATGGATCCTTGGGCGGTTGCCCGCGGTCGACGCCCGTTGCTCTGACTTCGACCTCCAAGAAGCTTCTTCTCAGGGAAAGATCCCCGTGAGGTGATGCAGTACTGCAGGTGAGTTCGAACCTGTTCGTCGCCAATGTAGTGTCCGAGTATCAATAATACACGGACTGCAGGAGAACAATAATAACAGGTATTTACTGAACAGAGGGTACTCTTTTATTTGGACCCAAAAAAAACCAATTCGACTGTAAATAAACAAAAGTTTAACTAAAGCTTAACAAATCAAATTAAAATTTGGTTTTCCATGTTGATGATGCACTCCAGTCCCCGCGGCGCCCACCGGTCGCGGAAATACTCAAGCGCACCGGCGGACACCGCGTGCTCCATCTCCAGGGCCACCCGGGCGCGAACATGGCCGCGGAAGAGATGCAGGCAATCCGGCTGGACGACCCCCTCGACCGCCCGCTGCCTGGACCAATTGATGGCTCTTTTAGCCAGGCCCAGGAGCAGGCCCACAAGGAGGTCCTCCAACCTGTCCGCTCCCCTCCGCACCGGGTGACCGTAGATCAAGAGCGTGGGACTGAAGTGCAACCAAAAATCGAGGAGCAGCCCCTTCAAGTAGTGAAAGAGGGGCTGCAACCTCTCACAATCCATATAAATGTGAAACACGGACTCCTCCAGGCCGCAAAAAATGCAGGCGGCCTGGGAGTCCGTGAACCTACTTAAAACCTTATTGCACGGGACCGCTCCATGCAACACCCTCCAGGCCAAGTCCCCGATGGAACAAGGGAGGACTCCCGCATAGAGAGCCCTCCATTGGGGACCTCCGCTACCGCCGGTCGGCAAAACGCCACGCCAAGGCGTGTCCGGACGGTAGACGAAGATGGCAAAGTGGAGAGTGTGCAGGAGCAGCCCGTACAGGAAACCCCTCCGCGCGGAATGAAAAGGCACGGAGGGTATTTCCTCGAGACGGCTCAAGTTGTGAGGCGCCGGTTCCCGAGGGGAGTTTCGGGGCCGGGCGCCGATGAGGAATTCCGTCCGAACGGGGGTAAGCTCGGACGGGATCGCCCCACGTGCTTGAGCCGCCTCGATACACCTAGTGGAGTCGGGGCCCAGTGCCGCTTTTACCGATTCGATGGTTTCGACCGCGAGCTGGACGTTGGCCCAGGACAGGCGCCGCGCCAGCTCCTCCGGCGCCATCCAGCCCGCTCCTCCGCCATCGAGCAGGTCCCCGACTCTGGTCACCTTGCCAGCCACAGCCCTACCCTCCGCCAGCCGCCCGAACCCGTGTTCGTGGAGGTGCGGATTCCTGAGCAGCGGCTCCCGAAGGAGAGCCGCCGCTCCTGACGGGGGAGAGCTCCGCCTGGAAGCGACGTAGTTCCAAACCCATAGTAGTTCCTGGTAGAAGACAGGCAGCTCCCGCAGGCCGGCACGCCTGCTGCCCACTTTCGCAAACAGGAGCTGCGTGTCGTAATTGAGGCCATGCAGCTGGCGGAAGAAAAACGTCGCCAGCGCACACCATCTCGGAGGATTCTCGACGTACAGGTATCTCTGCAGCGTCTGAAGACGGAAAGTCGCAGCCTGGGTGCGAAGGCACACCAGCGCCTGACCGCCCTCCCTAAGCGGGAGACACAGAACCGCGGCAGAGACCCAGTGCTTCCTTTTGTCCCAGAAGAAGTCGATGAGCTTCTTCTGAATCTTGGCGACAAACGCAGGGGGAGGGATCAAAGTGACCAACCGGTACCACAACATGGCGGCCACCAGCTGGTTTATGACCAGCGCTCGACCCCTGTAGGACAACACTCGGAGCAGTCCTGTCCAGCGTCCTAGGCGAGCGGTGACTTTGGCCTCCAGCTCTTGCCAGTTCGCCGGCCAAGCGTCCTCGGCAGGGCTAAGGTAGACTCCCAAATAGAGGAGGTGCGTGGTGCTCCAGGCGAAAGGCCTGAACTCCTCCGGCAGGGAGTCCACCCGCCACTGACCCACCAGGAGTCCGGAACATTTCTCCCAGTTGATCTTGGCGGAGGATGCGTCCGAGTAAATCTGCTGGCATTCCCGCATCCTCCGCAAGTCAGCGGGATCCGTGACC
Source organism: Somniosus microcephalus (assembly GCF_052327205.1). Lineage (NCBI taxonomy): Eukaryota > Metazoa > Chordata > Chondrichthyes > Squaliformes > Somniosidae > Somniosus > Somniosus microcephalus. Next base: position 42,745,409 of record NC_141014.1, read on the forward strand.
GTGAGGAGCACGTCATCGGCGTAAGCCGAGAGGACCACCTCCACGCCCGGCCCTTGCAGAGCCAGTCCCGTCAACCTCTTCCGCAAGAGGCACAGGAAAGGCTCCACGCAAATGGCATATAACTGACCGGACATGGAGCATCCCTGACGCACCCCCCTCCCGAAGCGAAGGGGCGCCGTCAAGGACCCGTTAACTTTAATCAGACACTCCGCGGCGGCGTACAGAAGTCGGATCCGGGCGACGAAATGCGTCCCGAACCCGAATGCGCGCAGAGTCCCGAAGAGATACTCGTGATCCACCCTGTCGAACGCCTTCTCCTGATCCAGGGAAAGGAAGGCGACCGACAGACCAGCCCTCTGGGAGTGGTGGACCAGGTCCCGGACCAGATGGATGTTATCGTGGATGGTCCGGCCCGGGACCGTGTAGGACTGGTCGGGGTGGATCATGTGGGCCAGCACGGTGCCAAGGCGAGCAGACATGGCCCTGGCAAAGATTTTATAGTCCGTGCTGAGGAGGGAGACCGGGCGCCAGTTCTTAAGGAGGCGGAGATCGCCCTTCTTAGGCAGCAGGACAATGACCGCCCTGCGCCAAGAGAGGGGCATCTCCCCGGTCGCCAAACTTTCCCCCAGGACCCGCGCGTAGTCGCCCCCCAAGACGTCCCAGAACGCCCTGTGGAACTCCACGGTCAGCCCGTCCAGCCCCGGGGACTTTCCCCTAGAGAGCTGGCGGAGGGCGCCGGTCAGCTCCGCCAGACTTAGCGGAGCGTCCAATTTTTCGGCGCCTTCCGGGCCAACCTTCGTCAGGTCCTCCCACAAAACTCTGCGCGCATCCTCGCTGGACGGATCCGGAGAGAACAGAGCCCCGTAATAGGCGCGGGTCTCCGCGCTGATTCCCTCCGGATCCGAGACCAGAGATCCGTCGTCGGCCAGCAGCCCCAAGAGCTGCTTACGGACCCCCCGTCTTTTTTCCAGCGAGTAGAAGAAGGGGGAGCCGCGGTCCAGGTCCCGCAGGAGCTGGATCCGCGACCTCACGTACGCGCCTCGGGACCTGACGAGCTGCAGGTCCTTCAGCGCGCCCTTCTTCTCTTCGTACACCTTCCGCAGGGCCGGGTCCTCGACGACCTGACCGAGACGGGACTCCAGGTCGAGCACCTCCTTCTCCAACCGCCCGACCCGGGCCTCCCGCCTCTTGGTCGACCCCTTCGCGTACTCCTGACAGAAGAGACGGATGTGAGCCTTGCCCACATCCCACCATAGCCTCAAGGAGGGGAAGCCCCCCTGCTTCCTTCTCCAGTCGGCCCAGAATCGACGAAACGAATCCCGGAACCGTGCGTCCTCCAGCAGCAGGTTGTTAAAATGCCAGTACACGGACCCCCCCCGCGCGCGCAGCGGAGCGAGCTCCGCCCACACCAGGTGGTGGTCCGTGCACGGCACCGGCCGCATGGAAGCTGCCGGAACGCAGGAGACGAACGCCCGGGAAATGTAGAGGCGGTCGATTCTGGACCTTCCTCCCCCAGACCTCACGCTAGTGAAGGCGCTGGAGTCGGGGTGGAGATTTCGCCAGACGTCCACATAGTCGAAGGACCCAACCAGGTCCCTCAACTTCTCCATCGCCGCCGGGCTTCGCGGGGGACCCGAACGGTCCCTCGCCTCGAGGGTGCAGTTAAAATCCCCCCCGAGGATGACGCACTCGCCCACGTCGATGGAGCCCAAGAGAGCGGACACTTCTTCGAAGAAGCGCACTTGCTGCGCACTGGTCTGAGGGGCGTACACGTTCACTAGATGGAGCGGCACGCCCCCCAGGCGAACAGTGACATGGAGCAAGCGGCCCGGCACGTGCTCCTTGACCCCCAAGATCTCCGGCTGAAAATGCGGGGCCAGCAAGATAGCCACCCCGCTGGAATTGTTGGAGAGGTGACTCATGCTGACCCCTCCTTGCCACTCCAGGAGCCATGTGGCTTCGTCTCCCGGAACGGTGTGGGTTTCTTGCAGGAAGCACACCGCATACTTCCCGTCCCGAAGGACCGAGAAGTTATTGAATCTGCGGCGCGCCTCCCTGCTGCCGTTGATGTTGAGGCTGGCTATGGTTATCTTCATGTCAGAAGCATAGTGCAACCTCTACCTACACCTAACGGGGCGAGGAAGCGCAGCCGCTGGTCCGCCGCCACTTCCTCAGCAGCCCAGTGAGAAACGTTGTGAGCCGACGCAGCTCGAGCGGGTTCACACCCTCGTCCGCGCCCAAGATCTTAACGGCGGCGCGGACGGAATCGATGAGCAGCGCCAGCTCCGACCACCTGTCGAGGGCCAGCCGGACCTTATTGCGCTGACCCAGGCACGTGGCCATAAAATCCCGGAGTTCCCTCACGGAAATGAGGGGAGACTCGGCAAGGGGCACGAGGTCATCCATCGCCACGTCGGCGCTGGAGTCCGAATCGTCCTCCGTGCCCATCACCGAGTCCCCATCCTCCTCCAGGGGGTCGTCACCAGCGGCCGACCCGTCCGCCGCGCAGTGCGAAGCGAACGACTCGGCCGCGCCAGCCAGCCCCGCCTCCGCCCGGATCCCACCCCCAGGATCGGCGGCAGAGGATTTCTCCCTGGGCTCCTCTAGGGGTGCCGGGCCAGAAGACGGCGGCGGTTCAGAGCTCCCCTCCGCCTCAGACGCCGGAACGACCGGAGAAACCGGGGAGAGAACAATTTCCAGCTCCTCCAGTACGTCCGGCACCAGAGACGCAGCCAGGGGGCCATCCTCCTCCCCGCCACCAACCTCCGACCCAGCGGACGGGGGGTTTTGAATTAAAAGCTCTACCAGGACGAGCATCCCCTGGGAGACGTCCGGGTCGCATTGGGCGAGCTCATTATCCTCGAGCTCGCCCGACCCAGCCCCCAGGCTGCCCGACCCGGCGAGGGGTAACGACACCGATAAAAGGTCAACTTCAATTACTGCCGCGGGTTGTTCCGCAACCCCCCCCACGGGCAGGGTCTCATCCCCATCCCCGGGAGGGACGTGCTGGACAGACACATCTGCCTCAGCCTCCCGAGGGACAGGCGACCCCTGCCGATCGCTGGTGATGACGACCGCGCTGGGGGGGCGGGGGGGCGCAGTACCCGCGGCGGGCGACGACTCCCCCTGCTCGGAGGGACCTTCCTCCTCCCGGTCCTCCTCCTCATCCAGGGGGTCGCGCCTTCTTTTTAGCACGGAGGGAGCGAGGGAGACCTCCATGTCTGCAAAGGCCTCCTCCTCGACTCCCTCCGGCGGAGCAGGTTTGTCGGGTTCCTCGGGCCCGAGCCCGGCCGCAGGTATTGGCATTACCGCTGCGGCGGTTGCGGCCACAGGCTCGGGCACGGGGCCCCTCCCGCTCACATCTGCCCTGATCAACTCCGCGAGGAGCGCGGGTGTAAGGGGCTCAAGGGGCAAGGGCTCACCATCCACGGGGGGGCCTGCCCCAAGGTGCTTCTTTTTTCCCCGCGCCTTCTTTCCGGCCGGACACGCTCCCTCCCCCCCGCCGGAGGCCTTGGTGGCATCGGCCCCCGACGTCAACCGCGCATCAGACGTACTTGACGCGCGGGCAGATCCGGGGGGAAGGGCGGCGGCGGCGGCGCCAGCCTCGGCCGCACGAGATGATCCGGCGGCCTTGGAGGCAGGGCAGTTCCTCCTGATGTGCCCCACCTCCCTGCAGGCATGGCACCTCACACCGTCCGACGTCCAAAAGGCGCGGTAGGCGGTCCCCTCGTGGAGGACGACGAACGCCCCTTCAGTGTCCTCCTCCCGCGCCAGCTGGATAAACAGCTGGCGCCGGAAGGAGAAGACGTGGCGAAGGCTGGCCTCCCGGAAGCCGAGCGGGATGGGCGTGATCCCCGACCTCACCTCCCCAAGTTGTCGCAAATGGGGAAGGAGGAGCTCACCAGGAACATAGGGCGGGACGTTGGAAATAATGATCCTCTGCGCGGTGGCCTCGAGAGGATCCACCGGCAGGAAGGTCCCGCCCACGGTGAGCCCCTTGGCGACAGCCAGGGACACCGCCCGCTCCGACCCCAGGAAGAACACAGCCTTCCCATACATTTTCGAGGCCGCGACGATGGCTGAGGGGCCGACAACCCCAGCCATGGCCTTGACGCAGGCCTCGATGGTCATAGTGGGGTGAGTGTAGCTCTTCACCCCAAGCTTTTTCGTTATTAATCGAAAAGGTGACGGGGCAGCAGGAACAGCGGGAGCAGCTGTGGCTGTGGCTACCACTCTCGCATAGGTCCCGGCTGGCCCCGCCACCGGCGAAGATGCAGTCGCCATTCTGGGGTGCTTTTTTTAAGGGCTACACTCACCCCAAGTCACAGGCCTGAAGGTGTTAATGGCCTCGGTGTATATATATATATATACTTTTTTGTCCTCTATTGAGCAGAGGGAGCTGATTAAAATGAGGACACACCTCTCTCCTTATTGATTTAAATTGGGAGAGGAGCCCTCGCCCCTCTGCTCAATTGGCAATTAATAAAATAGATGAAACTAAGGTGCCTTAGAAAGACAGGCAGAGAGAGACAAAGAGAGAGAGAGAGGTGGGGGGGGTGGGAAGGAGGGAGGCCGCAAAGGGCAGTGTTGCCACTCAGGATGGTGGGTGGGTGTAGGCAGGGTTGCACTCTCTGATGGAAAAAGTCTTTGGTGATGGTGGTCTTCTGGCAGGGGGAGAAGACGTCTTCACCTGGAAAAGCTGGAGAAGCCCAGGCTTAGTCCTGCAACAGGTCTTAACGATGTAATTACATTAAATTAAGGACTTCACCTTGGGCAGCTCCAAGCTCTCCCAGGGCAGGCAATAGAAGGGATGCTAATTAGTGGTGTGTGTGGCCTAGCTTTTAACAAGAGCACACACACACACACACTACACCCCTTGATGATCCGGCCTTGCTTCTTCTTTTCTCCCCCCACCTAAAATACAAAGTCTTGGGAGAGTGCCCCAAATAACACCCACCTGTAGATGTTCCGGATGAAGTTTTCTTCCCTCCTTTCAAGCAGTTGGTTTCTCTCCCCTCTCTCCCTCTCCTGAAGTGGAGGCCAAATTGGGGAGGCAGTGATAGAAAGGCCTCTCCCCTGGTTGATGTTGATGTAGGCCTCCTTTCTCCTTCTCCTCCTCTGTCCTCTCTCTCCAGGCACCTCAGCTGATGTAATGATGGTGGAGTTGGTGGTGGTGGTCCAACGTTCTCCTCCTCTTCCTGGTCAGGGGATCACCACTTTAATCCACTCTCCAAAGTCTGGCTGCTCCCTCTGCTCGTGCTTGCAGCTGAACAGAGGGTAACTTAAGACTGAAGTACAGAAGCCTGCTATGGCTTTATATACAGGGGTGGTCATTGCCGGTACTGCAGTATAGAATCAGTTCTTCTCTTAAAGGTACATACACAACACCCCTCCCTACGGTCTCTCTCTCTCCCTCCTTTCCTCCGTCCCCCTCTCTCTCCCTCCCCCTTCCCTCGCTCCATCCCTCTCCTTCTGCCCCTCTCCCTCCCTCTGCCCCCTCTCCAATGTGCTGTGTGTGGTCCAACCAGTACATTGTGGGCATGCAAAGGAATTCCTTTCCCTCTAGTCTCTAATTTTCCTTGTTTATACAAAGGCAGCGCCTTCTTTTTTGGAAGATGATAGAGGGGGAACTCCAAGCTTGTCTTCCGTTGATGACCCCTCCCTCACCCCAGACATTTCAAATCAAGCTCGGTGTCACTAACCATTACTTCCTGATTTTCCTCATCTTCTCTCCTCTCCTTCCAGCCTTGACTGTGTTCTGCATTCTGGGCTTTGACACCTGACCTGATGCCCCACCCTGGGGGCCTTGACCCCTGACCTGATGCCCCACCCTGGGGGCCTTGGCTTCTCGGTAATCAATGGTCAGTGTTGCTGCATGCTGGGGTGGGGGGACGGCGGAGGCCTGGATTCTGCTCTAAATGAACTGAAGTGACTCAAACACAAAGGCCGCATACACACCAACCGAGGCTCCAGCCAGCTCGGGCCAGTACACACCCTGCTCCCTGTACAGTAAAGCTCCACACAGCACAGGCCACATACAATACACAAAGCCCCATTGCCGCAGCTCTCAGAATAAAAGGCATTTATTATCATCAGAAACACAAAAGCAAGTTTCCATATCATTTATTTTGTGCCAGTTTTCCCCACTCATCTTTTGCAGTCACGACTCTCACTGGGGTACAGTTCCTGAGGGTGGATTTATGTAAACCCTGAGCTATATTTAGTGAAATTCAGTTACACTCCCTGACACCTTTTAGTTCTGTAACACCTCCCTCTCAATATAAAATCCCCGACTCTAATACCCCAGTCTGCATCTCTGAGACACACAGCCTGCCCACACAGCACCAAACCTCCATGTCCCTGTGAGCCAGTCTGTGAGACTCCGGTGCCCGGTACCAGGCGGCGTCTGGAGACTGGAGCATTCAGCGGGTGAAATCTGGTTCCAATCACATACAATGCACTCCAAGAATTTCAAACAATATATAACCGAAGCCACAGTGGTTCAAATTGGAGAGGAGGAGAATGGCTGGGAGCAGAGAGCCAGAAATAGAATGTTTGGGTGTGGCATTCCTGTGGGAGACAACAAGGAACATCATTAACCCTGTGAGTACTTTCCATCTCCGTATAAACACCCTGTCCATATAAACACCCTGTCCATATAAACACCCTGTCCATATAAACACCCTGTCCAGGTAAACACCCTGTCCATATAAACACCCTGTCCATATAAACACCCTGTCCAAATAAACACCCTGTCCATGTAAACACCCTGTCCATATAAACACCCCGTCCATATAAACACCCTGTCCATATAAACACTCTGTCCATGTAAACACCCTGTCCATGTAAACACCCTGGCCATATAAACACCCTGTCCATATAAACACTCTGTCCATGTAAACACCCTCTCCATGTAAACACCCTGTCCATATAAACACCCTGTCCATACAAACACCCTGTCCATGTAAACACCCTGTCCATATAAACACCCTGTCCATATAAACACCTTGTCCATATAAACACCCTGTCCATATAAACACCCTGTCCATATAAACACCTTGTCCATATAAACACCCTGTCCATATAAACACCCTGTCTATATAAACACCCTGTCCATATAAACACTCTGTCCATATAAACACCCCGTCCATATAAACACCCTGTCCATGTAAACACCCTGTCCATATAAACACCCTGTCCATATAAACACTCTGTCCATGTAAACACCCTGTCCATATAAACACCCTGTCCATATAAACACCTTGTCCATATAAACACCCTGTCCATATAAACACCTTGTCCATATAAACACCCTGTCCATATAAACACCCTGTCCATATAAACACCCCGTCCATATAAACACCCTGTCCATGTAAACACCCTGTCCATATAAACACTCTGTCCATGTAAACACCCTGTCCATATAAACACCCTGTCCATATAAACACCCTGTCCATATAAACACCTTGTCCATATAAACACCCTGTCCATATAAACACCCTGTCCATATAAACACTCTGTCCATAAAAACACCCTGTCCATATAAACACTCTGTCCATGTAAACACCCTGTCCCTATAAACACCCTGTCCATATAAACACCCTGTCCAAATAAACACCTTGTCCATATAAACACTCTGTCCATGTAAACACCCTGTCCATGTAAACACCCTGTCCATATAAACACCTTGTCCATATAAACACCCTGTCCATATAAACACCCTGTCCATATAAACACCCTGTCCATGTAAACACCCTGTCCATATAAACACTCTGTCCATGTAAACGTCCTGTCCACATAAACACCCTGTCCATATAAAAACCTTGTCCATATAAACACCCTGTCCATATAAACACCCTGTCCATATAAACACTCTGTCAATATAAACACCCTGTCCATATAAACACCCTGTCCATGTAAACACTCTGTCCATGTAAACACCCTGTCCATATAAACACCTTGTCCATGTAAACACCCTGTCCATGTAAACACCCTGTCCATATAAACACTCTGTCCATATAAACACCCTGTCCATATAAACACCCTGTCCATATAAACACCCAGTCCATATAAACACCCAGTCCATATAAACACCCTGTCCCTATAAACATCCTGTCCATGTAAACACCCTGTCCATATAAACACCCTGTCCATATAAACTCTGTCAATATAAACACCCTGTCCATATAAACACCCTGTCAATGTAAACACCCTGTCCATGTAAATTTACTCTGTCTATGTAAACATCCTGTCCATATAAACACCCTGTCCATATAAACACCTTGTCCACATAAACACACTGTCCATGTAAACACCCTGTCCATATAAACACCCTGTCCATATAAACACTCTGTCCATATAAACACCTTGTCCACATAAACACACTGTCCATGTAAACACCCTGTCCATATAAACACCCTGTCCATATAAACACTCTGTCCATATAAACACCCCGTCCATATAAACACCCTGTCCATGTAAACACCCTGTCCATATAAACACTCTGTCCATGTAAACACCCTGTCCATATAAACACCCTGTCCATATAAACACCCTGTCCATATAAACACCTTGTCCATATAAACACCCTGTCCATATAAACACCCTGTCCATATAAACACTCTGTCCATATAAACACCCTGTCCATATAAACACTCTGTCCATGTAAACACCCTGTCCCTATAAACACCCTGTCCATATAAACACCCTGTCCATGTAAACACCCTGTCCATATAAACACTCTGTCCATGTAAACATCCTGTCCATATAAACACCCTGTCCATATAAACACCTTGTCCATATAAACACCCTGTCCATGTAAACACCCTGTCCATATAAACACCCTGTCCATATAAACACTCTGTCAATATAAACACCCTGTCCATATAAACACCCTGTCCATGTAAACACTCTGTCCATGTAAACACCCTGTCCATATAAACACCTTGTCCATGTAAACACCCTGTCCATGTAAACACCCTGTCCATATAAACACTCTGTCCATATAAACACCCTGTCCATATAAACACCCTGTCCATATAAACACCCTGTCCATATAAACACTCTGTCCATATAAACACCCTGTTCCTATAAACACCCTGTCCATGTAAACACCCTGTCCATATAAACACCCTGTCCATATAAACTCTGTCAATATAAACACCCTGTCCATATAAACACCCTGTCAATGTAAACACCCTGTCCATATAAACACTCTGTCAATATAAACACCCTGTCCATGTAAACACCCTGTCCATGTAAACACTCTGTCCATGTAAACACCCTGTCCATATAAACACCCTGTCCATGTAAACACCCTGTCCATGTAAACACTCTGTCCATGTAAACATCCTGTCCATATAAACACTCTGTTAATATAAACACCCTGTCCATATAAACACTCTGTGCATATAAACACCCTGTCCATATAAACACCCTGTCCATATAAACACCCTGTCCATATAAACACCCTGTCGATATAAACACCCTGTCCATATAAACACTCTGTCCATATAAACACCCTGTCCATATAAACACCCTGTCCATATAAACACTCTGTCCATATAAACACCCTGTCCATATAAACACCCTGTCCATATAAACACCCTGTCCATGTAAACACCCTGTCCATATAAACTCTGTCAATATAAACACCCTGTCCATATAAACACCCTGCCCATGTAAACACCCTGTCCATATAAACACCCTGTCCATATAAACACCCTGTCCATGAAAACACCCTGTCCATATAAACACCCTGTCCATGTAAACACCCTGTCCATATAAACACCCTGTCCATATAAACTCTGTCAATATAAACACCCTGTCCATGTAAACACCCTGCCCATGTAAACACCCTGTCCATATAAACACCCTGTCCATGTAAACACCCTGTCCATGTAAACACCCTGTCCATATAAACACTCTGTTCATATAAACACCCTGTCCATGTAAACGCCCTGTCCATATAAACACCCTGTCCGTATAAACACCGTCCATATATGTCTATATAAACTCTGTCCATATAAACACCCTGTCCATATGAACACCCTGTCCGTATAAACACCCTGTCCGTATAAACACCGTCCATATATGTCCATATAAACTCTGTCCATATAAACACTCTGTCCGTATAAACACCCTGTCCGTATAAACACCCTGTCCGTATAAACACCATCCATATATGTCCATATAAACTCTGTCCAGATAAACACCCTGTCTATATAAACACCCTGTCCATATAAACACTCTGTCCATATAAACACCCTGTCCATATAAACACCCTGTCCATATAAACACCTTGTCCATATAAACACCCTGTCCATATAAACACCCTGTCCATATAAACACTCTGTCCATGTAAACACCTTGTCCATATAAACACGCTGTCCATATAAACACTCTGTCAATATAAACACCCTGTCCATATAAACACCCTGTCCATATAAACACGCTGTCCATATAAACACGCTGTCCATATAAACACCCTGTCCATATAAACACCCTGTCCATATAAACACGCTGTCCATATAAACACCCTGTCCATATAAACACCCTGTCCATATAAACACCTTGTCCATATAAACACGCTGTCCATATAAACACGCTGTCCATATAAACACTCTGTTAATATAAACACCCTGTCCATATAAACACCCTGCCCATGTAAACACCCTGTCCATATAAACACCCTGTCCATATAAACACCCTGTCCATGTAAACACCCTGTCCATATAAACACTCTGTCCATATAAACTCAGTCAATATAAACACCCTGTACATGTAAACACCCTGTCCATGTAAACACCCTGTCCATATAAACACCCTGTCCATATAAACACCCTGTCCATATAAACACCCTGTCCATGTAAACACCCTGTCCATATAAACACCCTGTCCATGTAAACACCCTGTCCATGTAAACATCCTGTCCATATAAACACTCTGTTAATATAAACACCCTGTCCATATAAACACTCTGTGCATATAAACACCCTGTCCATATAAACACCCTGTCCATATAAACACCCTGTCCATATAAACACCCTGTCGATATAAACACCCTGTCCATATTAGCACTCTGTCCATATAAACACCCTGTCCATATAAACACCCTGTCCATATAAACACCCTGTCCATGTAAACACCCTGTCCATATAAACTCTGTCAATATAAACACCCTGTCCATATAAACACCCTGCCCATGTAAAAACCCTGTCCATATAAACACCCTGTCCATATAAACACCCTGTCCATGAAAACACCCTGTCCATATAAACACCCTGTCCATGTAAACACCCTGTCCATATAAACACCCTGTCCATATAAACTCTGTCAATATAAACACCCTGTCCATGTAAACACCCTGCCCATGTAAACACCCTGTCCATATAAACACCCTGTCCATGTAAACACCCTGTCCATATAAACACTCTGTCCATATAAACACCCTGTCCATGTAAACGCCCTGTCCATATAAACACCCTGTCCGTATAAACACCGTCCATATATGTCTATATAAACTCTGTCCATATAAACACCCTGTCCATATGAACACCCTGTCCGTATAAACACCCTGTCCGTATAAACACCGTCCATATATGTCGATATAAACTCTGTCCATATAAAAACTCTGTCCGTATAAACACCCAGTCCGTATAAACACCCTGTCCGTATAAACACCATCCATATATGTCCATATAAACTCTGTCCAGATAAACACCCTGTCTATATAAACACCCTGTCCATATAAACACTCTGTCCATATAAACACCCTGTCCATATAAACACCCTGTCCATATAAACACCTTGTCCATATAAACACCCTGTCCATATAAACACCCTGTCCATATAAACACCCTGTCCATATAAACACTCTGTCCATGTAAACACCTTGTCCATATAAACACGCTGTCCATATAAACACTCTGTCAATATAAACACCCTGTCCATATAAACACCCTGTCCATATAAACACGCTGTCCATATAAACACGCTGTCCATATAAACACCCTGTCCATATAAACACCCTGTCCATATAAACACGCTGTCCATATAAACACCCTGTCCATATAAACACCCTGTCCATATAAACACCTTGTCCATATAAACACGCTGTCCATATAAACACGCTGTCCATATAAACACTCTGTTAATATAAACACCCTGTCCATATAAACACCCTGTCCATATAAACACCCTGTCCATATAAACACCCTGTCCATGTAAACACCCTGTCCATATAAACTCTGTCAATATAAACACCCTGTCCATATAAACACCCTGCCCATGTAAACACCCTGTCCATATAAACACCCTGTCCATATAAACACCCTGTCCATGAAAACACCCTGTCCATATAAACACCCTGTCCATATAAACACCCTGTCCATGTAAACACCCTGTCCATATAAACACCCTGTCCATATAAACTCTGTCAATATAAACACCCTGTCCATGTAAACACCCTGTCCATGTAAACACCCTGTCCATGTAAACACCCTGTCCATATAAACACCCTGTCCATGTAAACACCCTGTCCATATAAACACTCTGTCCATATAAACACCCTGTCCGTATAAACACCCTGTCCATGTAAACACTCTGTCCGTATAAACACCCTGTCCGTATAAACACCCTGTCCGTATAAACACCATCCATATATGTCCATATAAACTCTGTCCAGATAAACACCCTGTCCATATAAACACTCTGTCCATATAAACACCCTGTCCATATAAACACCCTGTCCATATAAACACCCTGTCCATATAAACACCCTGTCCATATAAACACCCTGTCCATATAAACACTCTGTCAATATAAACACCCTGTCCATATAAACACCCTGTCCATATAAACACGCTGTCCATATAAACACGCTGTCCATATAAACACCCTGTCCATATAAACACCCTGTCCATATAAACACGCTGTCCATATAAACACCCTGTCCATATAAACACCCTGTCCATATAAACACGCTGTCCATATAAACACGCTGTCCATATAAACACGCTGTCCATATAAACACCCTGTCCATATAAACACCCTGTCCATATAAACACCCTGTCCATATAAACACCCTGTCCATGTAAACACCCTGTCCATATAAACACCCTGTCCATATAAACACCCTGTCCATATAAACACCCTGTCCATATAAACACCTTGTCCATATAAACACCCTGTCCATATAAACACCCTGTCCATATAAACACTCTGTTAATATAAACACCCTGTCCATATAAACACTCTGTCCATATAAACACCCTGTCCATATAAACACCCTGTCCATATAAACACCCTGTCCATATAAACTCTGTCAATATAAACACCCTGTCCATATAAACTCTGTCAATATAAACACCCTGTCCATATAAACACCCTGCCCATGTAAACACCCTGTCCATATAAACACCCTGTCCATATAAACACCCTGTCCATGAAAACACCCTGTCCATATAAACACCCTGTCCATGTAAACACCCTGTCCATATAAACACCCTGTCCATATAAACTCTGACAATATAAACACCCTGTCCATGTAAACACCCTGTCCATGTAAACACCCTGTCCATATAAACACCCGGTCCATGTAAACACCCTGTCCATATAAACACTCTGTCCATATAAACACCCTGTCCATATAAACACCCTGTCCATATAAACACCCTGTCCGTATAAACACCCTGTCCGTATAAACACCGTCCATATATGTCCATATAAACTCTGTCCATATAAACACTCTGTCCATATAAACACCCTGTCCGTATAAACACCCTGTCTGTATAAACACCATCCATATATGTCCATATAAACTCTGTCCAGATAAACACCCTGTCCATATAAACACCCTGTCCATAGAAACACTCTGTCCATAGAAAAACCCTGTCCATATAAACACGCTGTCCATATAAACACCTTGTCCATATAAACACCCTGTCCATATAAACACCCTGTCCATATAAACACCTTGTCCATATACACACGCTGTCCAAATAAACACCCTGTCCATATAAACATCTTGTCCATATAAACACCCTGTCCATATAAACACTCTGTCCATATAAACACCCTGTCCATATAAACACCCTGTCCATATAAACACCCTGTCCATATAAACACCCTGTCCATATAAACACTCTGTCCATGTAAACACCTTGTCCATATAAACACGCTGTCCATATAAACACTCTGTCAAACATAGAAACATAGAAACATAGAGATAGGAACAGGAGTAGGCCATTCGGCCCTTCGAGCCTGCTCCGCCATTCAATGAGATCATGGCTGATCTTCGTCTGAGATCATAGCTGATCTTACCAGTTCAGTACCCCGTCCCCGCCTTTTCTCCGTAACCCTTAATCCCCTTAGCCTTCAGAAATATATCCAATTCTCTCTTGAAAATATTTATTGAATTAACCTTCACAGCCCTCTGTGGCAGGGAATTCCACAGGCTCACCACTCTTTGAGTGAAGAAATTCTTCCTCATCTCTGTTTTAAATGATTTGCCCGCTATTTTTAGACTGTGGCCCCTGGTTCTGTGCTACCCTGCCATTGGAAACATTCTCTCTGAATTCAGCCTGTCCAGGCCTGCCATAATTTTATATGTTTCGATGAGATCCCCTCTCAATCTTCTAAACTCCAGTGAGTACAAGCCCAAACTATTCAATCTCTCCTCGTAGGTCATTCCCGCCATTCCAGGTATCAGCCTGGTGAATCGCCGCTGCACTCTTTCCATGGCAAGAACATCCTTCCGCAGATGGGGCGACCAAAACTGTACACAATACTCCAGATGCGGTCTCACCAGCACCTTGTAGAGCTGTAGTAAGGTATCCCTATTCCTATACTCGAACCCCCTTGATATGAAGGCCAACATACCATTTGCCTTCTTAATCGCCTGTTGCACCTGCATGCTCTCCTTCAGTGACTGGTGCACAAGAACACCCAGGTCCCTCTGCACTTCCCCATCTCCCAATCTATTGCCATTTAGATAATAATCCACCCTCCTGTTTTTACCCCCAAAGTGGATAACCTCGCATTTATCCACATTATAGTGCATCTGCCACGTATCCGCCCATTCCCCCAACCTGTCCAAATCGCACTGTAGCCTCCTAACATCCTCATCAGAGCCCACCCCTCCTCCTAGTTTAGTGTCGTCAGCGAATTTGGAAATATTGCATCCAATTCCCTGATCCAGATCATTTATATATATTGTGAACAGCTGGGGTCCCAGGACAGATCAATATAAACACCCTGTCCATATAAACACCCTGTCCATATAAACACGCTGTCCATATAAACACGCTGTCCATATAAACACCCTGTCCATATAAACACCCTGTCCATATAAACACTCTGTCCATATAAACACCCTGTCCATATAAACACCTTGTCCATATAAACACCCTGTCCATATAAACACCCTGTCCATATAAACACCCTGTCCATATAAACACTCTGTCCATGTAAACACCTTGTCCATATAAACACGCTGTCCATATAAACACTCTGTCAATATAAACACCCTGTCCATATAAACACCCTGTCCATATAAACACGCTGTCCATATAAACACGCTGTCCATATAAACACCTTGTCCATATAAACACCCTGTCCATATAAACACTCTGTCCATGTAAACACCCTGTCCATATAAACACCCTGTCCATATAAACACCCTGTCCATATAAACACCCTGTCCATATAAACACCCTGTCCATATAAACACTCTGTCCATATAAACACCCTGTCCATATAAACACTCTGTCCATGTAAACACCCTGTCCCTATAAACACCCTGTCCATATAAACACCCTGTCCATATAAACACCTTGTCCATATAAACACTCTGTCCATGTAAACACCCTGTCCATGTAAACACCCTGTCCATATAAACACCTTGTCCATATAAACACCCTGTCCATATAAACACCCTGTCCATATAAACACCCTGTCCATATAAACACTCTGTCCATGTAAACATCCTGTCCATATAAACACCCTGTCCATATAAACACCTTGTCCATATAAACACCCTGTCCATGTAAACACCCTGTCCATATAAACACCCTGTCCATATAAACACTCTGTCAATATAAACACCCTGTCCATATAAACACCCTGTCCATGTAAACACTCTGTCCATGTAAACACCCTGTCCATATAAACACCTTGTCCATGTAAACACCCTGTCCATGTAAACACCCTGTCCATATAAACACTCTGTCCATATAAACACCCTGTCCATATAAACACCCCGTCCATATAAACACCCTGTCCATATAAACACTCTGTCCATGTAAACACCCTGTCCCTATAAACACCCTGTCCATGTAAACGCCCTGTCCATATAAACTCTGTCAATATAAACACCCTGTCCATATAAACACCCTGCCCATGTAAACACCCTGTCCATATAAACACCCTGTCCATATAAACACCCTGTCCATGAAAACACCCTGTCCATGTAAACACCCTGTCCATATAAACACCCTGTCCATATAAACTCTGTCAATATAAACACCCTGTCCATGTAAACACCCTGCCCATGTAAACACCCTGTCCATGTAAACACCCTGTCCATATAAACACTCTGTCCATATAAACACCCTGTCCATGTAAACGCCCTGTCCATATAAACACCCTGTCCATATAAACACCGTCCATATATGTCTATATAAACTCTGTCCATATAAACACCCTGTCCATATGAACACCCTGTCCGTATAAACACCCTGTCCGTATAAACACCGTCCATATATGTCCATATAAACTCTGTCCATATAAACACTCTGTCCGTATAAACACCCTGTCCGTATAAACACCCTGTCCGTATAAACACCATCCATATATGTCCATATAAAATCTGTCCAGATAAACACCCTGTCTATATAAACACCCTGTCCATATAAACACTCTGTCCATATAAACACCCTGTCCATATAAACACCCTGTCCATATAAGCACCTTGTCCATATAAACACCCTGTCCATATAAACACCCTGTCCATATAAACACCCTGTCCATATAAACACTCTGTCCATGTAAACACCTTGTCCACATAAACACGCTGTCCATATAAACACTCTGTCAATATAAACACCCTGTCCATATAAACACCCTGTCCATATAAACACGCTGTCCATATAAACACGCTGTCCATATAAACACCCTGTCCATATAAACACCCTGTCCATATAAACACGCTGTCCATATAAACACCCTGTCCATATAAACACCTTGTCCATATAAACACGCTGTCCATATAAACACGCTGTCCATATAAACACTCTGTTAATATAAACACCCTGTCCATATAAACACTCTGTCCATATAAACACCCTGTCCATATAAACACCCTGTCCATATAAACACCCTGTCCATATAAACTCTGTCAATATAAACACCCTGTCCATATAAACACCCTGCCCATGTAAACACCCTGTCCATATAAACACCCTGTCCATATAAACACCCTGTCCATGAAAACACCCTGTCCATATAAACACCCTGTCCATGTAAACACCCTGTCCATATAAACACCCTGTCCATATAAACACCCTGTCCATATAAACACCCTGTCCATATAAACACTCTGTCCATATAAACACCCTGTCCATATAAACACTCTGTCCATGTAAACACCCTGTCCCTATAAACACCCTGTCCATATAAACACCCTGTCCATATAAACACCTTGTCCATATAAACACTCTGTCCATGTAAACACCCTGTCCATGTAAACACCCTGTCCATATAAACACCTTGTCCATATAAACACCCTGTCCATATAAACACCCTGTCCATATAAACACTCTGTCCATGTAAACATCCTGTCCATATAAACACCCTGTCCATATAAACACCTTGTCCATATAAACACCCTGTCCATGTAAACACCCTGTCCATATAAACACCCTGTCCATATAAACACTCTGTCAATATAAACACCCTGTCCATATAAACACCCTGTCCATGTAAACACTCTGTCCATGTAAACACCCTGTCCATATAAACACCTTGTCCATGTAAACACCCTGTCCATGTAAACACCCTGTCCATATAAACACTCTGTCCATATAAACACCCTGTCCATATAAACACCCTGTCCATATAAACACCCTGTCCATATAAACACTCTGTCCATGTAAACACCCTGTCCCTATAAACACCCTGTCCATGTAAACACCCTGTCCATATAAACTCTGTCAATATAAACACCCTGTCCATATAAACACCCTGCCCATGTAAACACCCTGTCCATATAAACACCCTGTCCATATAAACACCCTGTCCATGAAAACACCCTGTCCATGTAAACACCCTGTCCATATAAACACCCTGTCCATATAAACTCTGTCAATATAAACACCCTGTCCATGTAAACACCCTGCCCATGTAAACACCCTGTCCATGTAAACACCCTGTCCATATAAACACTCTGTCCATATAAACACCCTGTCCATGTAAACGCCCTGTCCATATAAACACCCTGTCCATATAAACACCGTCCATATATGTCTATATAAACTCTGTCCATATAAACACCCTGTCCATATGAACACCCTGTCCGTATAAACACCCTGTCCGTATAAACACCGTCCATATATGTCCATATAAACTCTGTCCATATAAACACTCTGTCCGTATAAACACCCTGTCCGTATAAACACCCTGTCCGTATAAACACCATCCATATATGTGCATATAAAATCTGTCCAGATAAACACCCTGTCTATATAAACACCCTGTCCATATAAACACTCTGTCCATATAAACACCCTGTCCATATAAACACCCTGTCCATATAAGCACCTTGTCCATATAAACACCCTGTCCATATAAACACCCTGTCCATATAAACACCCTGTCCATATAAACACTCTGTCCATGTAAACACCTTGTCCACATAAACACGCTGTCCATATAAACACTCTGTCAATATAAACACCCTGTCCATATAAACACCCTGTCCATATAAACACGCTGTCCATATAAACACGCTGTCCATATAAACACCCTGTCCATATAAACACCCTGTCCATATAAACACGCTGTCCATATAAACACCCTGTCCATATAAACAGCCTGTCCATATAAACACCTTGTCCATATAAACACGCTGTCCATATAAACACGCTGTCCATATAAACACTCTGTTAATATAAACACCCTGTCCATCTAAACACTCTGTCCATATAAACACCCTGTCCATATAAACACCCTGTCCATATAAACACCCTGTCCATGTAAACACCCTGTCCATATAAACTCTGTCAATATAAACACCCTGTCCATATAAACACCCTGCCCATGTAAACACCCTGTCCATATAAACACCCTGTCCATATAAACACCCTGTCCATGAAAACACCCTGTCCATATAAACACCCTGTCCATGTAAACACCCTGTCCATATAAACACCCTGTCCATATAAACTCTGTCAATATAAACACCCTGTCCATGTAAACACCCTGTCCATGTAAACACCCTGTCCATATAAACACCCTGTCCATGTAAACACCCTGTCCATATAAACACTCTGTCCATATAAACACCCTGTCCATGTAAACACCCTGTCCGTATAAACACCCTGTCCATGTAAACACTCTGTCCGTATAAACACCCTGTCCATATAAACACCCTGTCCGTATAAACACCATCCATATATGTCCATATAAACTCTGTCCAGATAAACACCCTGTCCATATAAACACCCTGTCCATATAAACACCCTGTCCATATAAACACCCTGTCCATATAAACACTCTGTCCATGTAAACACCTTGTCCATATAAACACGCTGTCCATATAAACACTCTGTCAATATAAACACCCTGTCCATATAAACACCCTGTCCATATAAACACGCTGTCCATATAAACACGCTGTCCATATAAACACCCTGTCCATATAAACACGCTGTCCATATAAACACCCTGTCCATATAAACACCCTGTCCATATAAACACGCTGTCCATATAAACACCCTGTCCATATAAACACCCTGTCCATATAAACACCTTGTCCATATAAACACGCTTGCCATATAAACACGCTGTCCATATAAACACTCTGTTAATATAAACACCCTGTCCATATAAACACTCTGTCCATATAAACACCCTGTCCATATAAACACCCTGTCCATATAAACACCCTGTCCATATAAACACCCTGTCCATATAAACTCTGTCAATATAAACACCCTGTCCATATAAACACCCTGCCCATGTAAACACCCTGTCCATATAAACACCCTGTCCATATAAACACCCTGTCCATGAAAACACCCTGTCCATATAAACACCCTGTCCATGTAAACACCCTGTCCATTTAAACACCCTGTCCATATAAACTCTGTCAATATAAACACCCTGTCCATGTAAACACCCTGTCCATGTAAACACCCTGTCCATATAAACACCCGGTCCATGTAAACACCCTGTCCATATAAACACTCTGTCCATATAAACACCCTGTCCATATAAACACCCTGTCCGTATAAACACCCTGTCCATATAAACACCCTGTCCGTATAAACACCCTGTCCGTATAAACACCGTCCATATATGTCCATATAAACTCTGTCCATATAAACACTCTGTCCATATAAACACCCTGTCCGTATAAACACCCTGTCTGTATAAACACCATCCATATATGTCCATATAAACTCTGTCCAGATAAACACCCTGTCCATATAAACACCCTGTCGATAGAAACACTCTGTCCATAGAAAAACCCTGTCCATATTAACACGCTGTCCATATAAACACCTTGTCCATATAAACACCCTGTCCATATAAACACCCTGTCCATATAAACACCTTGTCCATATACACACGCTGTCCAAATAAACACCCTGTCCATATAAACACCTTGTCCATATAAACACCCTGTCCATATAAACACCCTGTCCATATAAACACCCTGTCCATATAAACACTCTGTCCATGTAAACACCTTGTCCATATAAACACGCTGTCCATATAAACACTCTGTCAATATAAACACCCTGTCCATATAAACACCCTGTCCATATAAACACGCTGTCCATATAAACACGCTGTCCATATAAACACCCTGTCCATATAAACACCTTGTCCATATAAACACCCTGTCCATATAAACACTCTGTCCATATAAACACCCTGTCCATATAAACACCCTGTCCATATAAACACCTTGTCCATATAAACACCCTGTCCATATAAACACTCTGTCCATATAAACACCTTGTCCATATAAACACCCTGTCCATATAAACACCCTGTCCATATAAACACTCTGTCCATGTAAACACCTTGTCCATATAAACACGCTGTCCATATAAACACTCTGTCAATATAAACACCCTGTCCATATAAACACCCTGTCCATATAAACACTCTGTCCATGTAAACACCTTGTCCATATAAACACGCTGTCCATATAAACACTCTGTCAATATAAACACCCTGTCCATATAAACACGCTGTCCATATAAACACGCTGTCCATATAAACACCCTGTCCATATAAACACCTTGTCCATATAAACACTCTGTCCATATAAACACCCTGTCCATATAAACACCCTGTCCATATAAACACTCTGTCCATGTAAACACCTTGTCCATATAAACACGCTGTCCATATAAACACGCTGTCCATATAAACACCCTGTCCATATAAACACCCTGTCCATATAAACTCGCTGTCCATATAAACTGTCCATATAAACACGCTGTCCATATAAACACTCTGTCAATATAAACACCCTGTGCATATAAACACTCTGTCCATATAAACACTATAGGGAGAGCGCCACCTACAGGCCGGGCCCGGGATACAGGGAGCGCGCCCCCTACAGGCCGAGCCTGGAATACAGGGAGAGCGCCGCCTACAGGCCGAGCCCGAAATACAGGGAGAGTGCCCCCTAAAGGTCGGGCCCGGAATACAGGGAGATCGCCCCCTACAGGCCGAGGCCGGAATACAGGGAGGCCGCCCCCTACAGGCCTGTCCTGGAATACAGAGCGAGCGCCCCCTACAGGCCGGGCCCAGGATACAGGGAGAACGCCCCCCTACAGGCCGAGCCTGGAATACAGGGAGAGCGCCCCCTACAGGCCGAGCTCGAAATACAGGGAGAGCGCCCCCTACAGGCCGGGCCTGGAATACAGGGAGAGCGCCCCCTACAGGCCGAGCCTGGAATACAGGGAGATCGCCCCCTACAGGCCAGGCCCGGGATACAGGGAGAGCGTCACCTACAGGCCGGGCCCGGGATACAGGGAGAGCGCCCCCTACAGGCCGGAATACAGGGAGGGCGCCCCATACAGGCCGGGCCCGGGATACAGGGAGAGCGCCCCCTACAGGCCGAGCCTGGAATACAGGGAGAGCGCCCCCTACAGGCCGAGCCCGAAATACAGGGAGAGCGCCCTCTACAGGCCGGGTCCGGAATACAGGGAGAGCGCCCCCTACAGGCCGAGCCTGGAATACAGGGAGAGCGCCCCCTACAGGCCTGGCCCGGGATACAGGGAGAGCGCCACCTACAGGCCGGGCCCGGAATACAGGGAGGGCGCCCCCTACAGGCCGGGCCTGGAATACAGAGCGAGCGCCCCCTACAGGCCGGGCCCGGAATACAGGGAGAGCGCCCCCTACAGGCCGGGCCCGGAATACAGGGAGAGCGCCCCCTAGAGGCTGGGCTCAGAATACTGAAAGTAAGCATGCAGGTGCGGCAGGCGGTTAAGATGGCAAATGGTATGTTGGCCTTCGTAGCGAGACGGTTCGAGTACAGGAACAAGGATGTCTTGCTGCAGTTGTACACGGCCTTAGTGAGACCACATCTTGAGTATTGTGTGCAGTTTTGGTCGCCTTATCTGAGGAAGGATGTTCTTGCCATGGAGGGAGTGCAGCGAAGATTCACCAGACTGATACCTGGGTTGGCAGGAATGACATATGAGGAGAGATTGGGTCGATTGGGCTTATACTTGCTGGAGTTTAGAAGAATGAAACTTATAAAATTCTAACAGGACTAGACAGACTAGATGCAGGAAGGATGTTCCCGATGGTCGGGGAGTCCAGAACCAGGGGTCAGAGTCTAAGGATAAGGGGTAAGCCATTTATGACAGAGGTGAGGAGGAATTTCTTCACCCAGAGAGTGGTGAACCTGTGGAATTCTCTACCACAGAAGGCAGTAGAGACCAATTCATTAAATATATTCAAGAAGGAGTTAGATATATTTCTTAAGGCTAAAGGGATCAAGGGATATGGGGAGAAGGCAGAGACAGGGTACTGAATTTGGATGATCAGCCATGATCTCATTGAATGGCGGAGCAGGCTCGAGGGGCCGAATGGCCTACTCCTGCTCCTATCTTCTAGGTTTCTATGTTACAGGGAGAGCGCTCCCTATAGGCCGAGCCCGGAATACAGGAAGAGCGCCCCTACAGGCCGAGCCTGGAATACAGGGAGACCACCCCCTACAGGCCGCGCCTGGAATACAGGGAGAGCGCGCCCTACAGGCCGGGCCCGGAATACAAGGAGACCGCCCCCTACAGACCGAGCCTGGAATACAGGGAGAGCGCCCCTTGCAGACCGAGCCTGCAATACAGGGAGAGCGCCCCCTACAAGCCGAGCCTGGAATACAGGGAGAGCGCCCCCTACAGACTGAGCCTGCAATACAGGGAGAGCGGCCCCTACAGGCCGAGCTTGGAATACAGGGAGAGCGCCCCCTACAGGCCGGGCCCGGAATACAGGGAGAGCACCCCCTACAGGCCGGACCCAGAATACAGGGAGAGCGCCCCCTACAGGCCGGGCCCGGAATACAGGGAGAGCGCCCCCTACAGGCCGAGCCTGGAATACAGGACGAGCGCCCCCCTACAGGTCGAGCCTGGAATACAGGAAGAGCGCCCCCTACAGGCTGAGCCTGGAATACAAGGAGAGCACCCCCCACAGGCCGAGCCTGGAATACAGGGAGATCGCCCCCTACAGACCGAGCCTGGACTAAATGGAGAGCGCCACCTACAGGCCGGGCCCGGAATACATGGGAGAGCGCCCCCTTACAGTCCGAGCCTGGAATACAGGGAGAGCACCCCCTACAGGTCGAGCCTGGAATACAGGGTGAGCGCCCCCTACAGGACGGGCCCGGAATACAGGGAGAGCGCCCCCTACAGGCCGAGCCTGGAATACAGGGAGAGCGCCCCCTACAGGCAGGTGCTCTTTGTTTCAGGTATAGAATTCTAAGTGGCATCTGGATTGAGTAGAGCAGGACTGTGTCTGACCTTGTGTAGGGACTGTGTTCACGGTCTGTCCTTGTGTAGGGTTGTGTTAGAGACAGTGTTCAGTCTGACTTTGTGTAGGGTTGTGTTAGGGACTGTATTCACGGTCTGTCCTTGTGTAGGGTTGTGTTAGGGAATGTGTTCATGGTCTGACCTTCTGTAGGGTTGTGTTAGGGACTGTGTTCATGGTCTGTCCTTGTGTAGGGTTGTGTTAGGGACTGTGTTCACGGTCTGACCTTGTGTAGGGTTGCAAAGGGACTGTGTTCATGGTCTGACCTTGTGTAGGGTTGTGTTAGGGACTGTGTTCACAGTCTGTCCTTGTGTAGGGTTGCAAGTGGACTGTGTTCACGGTCTGACCTTGTGTAGGGTTGCATTAGGGACTGTGTTCACAGTCTGACCTTGTGTAGGGTTGCATTAGGGACTGTGTTCACGGTCTGTCCTTGTGTAGAGTTGTATTAGGGACTGTTTTCAGTCTGACCTTGTGTAGGGTTGTGTTAGGGACTGTATTCACGGTCTGTCCTTGTGTAGGGTTGTGTTAGGGAATGTGTTCATGGTCTGACCTTCTGTAGGGTTGTGTTAGGGACTGTGTTCATGGTCTGTCCTTGTGTAGGGTTGTGTTAGGGGCTGTGTTCACGGTCTGACCTTGTGTAGGGTTGCAAAGGGTCTGTGTTCACGGTCTGACATTGTGTAGGGTTGCATGAGGGACTGTGTTCACGGTCTGACCTTGTGTAGGGTTGTGTTAGGGACTGTGTTCACAGTCTGTCCTTGTGTAGGGTTGCAAGTGGACTGTGTTCACGGTCTGACCTTGTGTAGGGTTGTGTTAGGAACAGTGTTCACAGTCTGTCCTTGTGTAGGGTTGTGTTAGGGACTGTGTTCACAGTCTGTCCTTGTGTAGGGTTGCAAGTGGACTGTGTTCACGGTCTGACCTTGTGTAGGGTTGCGTTAGGGACGGTGTTCACAGTCTGTCCTTGTGTAGGGTTGTGTTAGGGACAGTGTTCACTGTCTGTCCTTGTGTAGGGTTGTGTTAGGGACAGTGTTCACTGTCTGACCTTGTGTAGGGTTGTGTTAGGGACTGTGTTCACGGTCTGACCTTGTGTAGGGTTGTGTTAGGGACTGTGTTCACTGTCTGACCTGGTGTAGGGTTGTGTTAGGGACTGTGTTCACGGTCTGTCCTTGTGTAGGGTTGTGTTAGGGAATGTGTTCACGGTCTGACCTTGTGTAGGGTTGCAAAGGGACTGTGTTCACGGTCTGACCTTGTGTAGGGTTGCGTTAGTGACTGTGTTCACAGTCTGACCTTGTGTAGGGTTGTGTTAGGGACTGTGTTCACAGTCTGTCCTTGTGTAGGGTTGCAAATGGACTGTGTTCACAGTCTGACCTTGTGTAGGGTTGTGTTAGGGACTGTTTTCAGTCTGACCTTGTGTAGGGTTGTGTTAGGGACTGTGTTCACAGTCTGTCCTTGTGTAGGGTTGCAAGTGGACTGTGTTCACGGTCTGACCTTGTGTAGGGTTGTGTTAGGGACTGTGTTCACAGTCTGTCCTTGTGTAGGGTTGCGTTAGGGACGGTGTTCACAGTCTGTCCTTGTGTAGGGTTGTGTTAGG
This sequence comes from Somniosus microcephalus, assembly GCF_052327205.1. Taxonomy (NCBI): domain Eukaryota; kingdom Metazoa; phylum Chordata; class Chondrichthyes; order Squaliformes; family Somniosidae; genus Somniosus; species Somniosus microcephalus. The sequence goes on from NC_141014.1 coordinate 42,771,264, forward strand.
GACAGTGTTCACTGTCTGTCCTTGTGTAGGGTTGTGTTAGGGACAGTGTTCACTGTCTGACCTTGTGTAGGGTTGTGTTAGGGACTGTGTTCACGGTCTGACCTTGTGTAGGGTTGTGTTAGGGACTGTGTTCACTGTCTGACCTGGTGTAGGGTTGTGTTAGGGACTGTGTTCACGGTCTGTCCTTGTGTAGGGTTGTGTTAGGGAATGTGTTCACGGTCTGACCTTGTGTAGGGTTGCAAAGGGACTGAGTTCACGGTCTGACATTGTGTAGGGTTGCGTTAGGGACTGTGTTCACGGTCTGACCTTGTGTAGGGTTGTGTTAGGGACTGTGTTCACAGTCTGTCCTTGTGTAGGGTTGCAAATGGACTGTGTTCACAGTCTGACCTTGTGTAGGGTTGTGTTAGGGATTGTTTTCAGTCTGACCTTGTGTAGGGTTGTATTAGGGACTGTGTTCACGGTCTGTCCTTGTGTAGAGTTGTATTAGGGACTGTTTTCAGTCTGACCTTGTGTAGGGTTGTGTTAGGGACTGTATTCACGGTCTGTCCTTGTGTAGGGTTGTGTTAGGGAATGTGTTCATGGTCTGACCTTCTGTAGGGTTGTGTTAGGGACTGTGTTCATGGTCTGTCCTTGTGTAGGGTTGTGTTAGGGGCTGTGTTCACGGTCTGACCTTGTGTAGGGTTGCAAAGGGTCTGTGTTCACGGTCTGACATTGTGTAGGGTTGCGTTAGGGACTGTGTTCACGGTCTGACCTTTTGTAGGGTTGCATTAGGGACTGTGTTCACGGTCTGCCCTTGTGTAGGGTTGTGTTAGGGACTGTGTTCACGGTCTGTCCTCGTGTAGGGTTGCGTTAGGGACTGTGTTCACGTTCTGTCCTCGTGTAGGGTTGCATTAGGGACAGTGTTCACGGTCCGACCTTGTGTAGGGTTGTGTTAGGGACTGTGTTCACGGTCTGTCCTTGTGTAGGGTTGTGTTAGGGACTGTGTTCACGGTCTGTCCTTGTGTAGGGTTGTGTTAGGGACTGTGTTCACAGTCTGTCCTTGTGTAGGGTTGCAAATGGACTGTGTTCACAGTCTGACCTTGTGTAGGGTTGTGTTAGGGATTGTTTTCAGTCTGACCTTGTGTAGGGTTGTGTTAGGGACTGTATTCACGGTCTGTCCTTGTGTAGGGTTGTGTTAGGGACTGTGTCATGGTCTGACCTTGTGTAGGGTTGTGTTAGGGACTGTATTCACGGTCTGACCTGGTGTAGGGTTGTGTTAGGGACTGTGTTCAATGTCTGTCCTTATGTAGGGTTGTGTTAGGGACTGCGTTCAATGTCTGACCTTGTGTAGGGTTGTGTTAGGGACTGTGTTCACGGTCTGTCCTTGTGTAGGGTTGCGTTAGGAACTGTGTTCGCGGTCTGTCCTTGTGTAGGGTTGTGTTAGGGACTGTGTTCACGGTCTGACCTTGTGTAGGTTTGTGTTAGGGACTGTGTTCACGGTCTGACCTTGTGTAGGGTTGCGTTAGGGACTGTGTTCACGGTCTGACCTTTTGTAGAGTTGCATTAGGGACTGTGTTCACGGTCTGTCCTTGTGTAGGGTTGTGTTAGGGACTGTGTTCACGGTCTGTCCTCGTGTAGGGTTGCGTTAGGGACTGTGTTCACGTTCTGTCCTCGTGTAGGGTTGCATTAGGGACAGTGTTCACGGTCCGACCTTGTGTAGGGTTGTGTTAGGGACTGTGTTCACGGTCTGTCCTTGTGTAGGGTTGTGTTAGGGACTGTGTTCACGGTCTGTCCTTGTGTAGGGTTGTGTTAGGGACTGTGTTCACAGTCTGACCTTGTGTAGGGTTGTGTTAGGGACTGTGTTCACAGTCTGTCCTTGTGTAGGGTTGTGTTAGGGACTGTGTTCACGGTCTGTCCTTATGTAGGGTTGTGTTAGGGACTGTGTTCAATGTCTGTCCTTGTGTAGGGTTGTGTTAGGGACTGTGTTCACGGTCTGTCCTTGTGTAGGGTTGTGTTAGGGACTGTGTTCACGGTCTGTCCTTGTGTAGGGTTGTGTTAGGGACTGTGTTCACGGTCTGTCCTTGTGTAGGGTTGTGTTAGGGACTGTGTTCACGGTCTGTCCTCATGTAGGGTTGTGTTCAAGCCCTGCTTTCGAAGATTGCTACCCAAGTGGAGTTCTTCATGTCAGTGCCAGGAGACGAGTGTAAGTGTGGGCCAGCAGGGAATCCTGGACATTCTCCAGGGCCTAAGCAGTAATTTCAGCTATCCATGACCAATATCCCTGAGGTTCGAGGACAGGTTCAAAGCTCCCATGAGAATGTCATCATCGCAACTTACTGGTATTCACAGGCTGCCTTGGATGATTCAGCCAGGCTGTTCAAACTGCTTGAAATTTCATAAAATCTACAGCACAGAAACAGGCCATTCGGCCCAACTTGTCGATGCTAGTGTCTATAGCCTGCTCCCACCCTGCCCCTCTCCCTCGTGTATGTATCAACCTTTAATATATCAATGCTCTCTGCCTCAAGCACGCCCTGTGACAGCGAGTTCCACATACCCACCACTCAAAAGAAATTCCTCTTCAATTCTTTATTTGATCTGTTAGTGACGGTCTTATATTAATGCCCATTTGTTCTGGACTCTTCCACAAGTGGAAACAGTTTCTTCACATCCACCCTATCAATCCCAGTCATAATTTTACAGCCCTCAATCATGTCTCCTCTGAGATCAAGGACTCAAATCAATTAAAGCATTAACACACAACATGTGATGTCATGGTTGAATATCCTCACACTCACTCTCCGGGGGTCACAGATCAACACTGGCACAGATCAGATGGTGGAGGACAAGTGACAGCAGTGGGGCCCTCGACACAAGAGTCAAAAACGTCAGGCGAGAGAAGGAAACGCAAATAAACGACAGAGGCACCATCTCTAACCTACAAAGGTATCATACACTGACTCCCAATCAGGGCCAGTGACTCCAGCCAGGGGCCAGTGACTCCAGTGAGGGGCCAGTGACTCCAGCCAGGGGCCAGTGACTCCAGTGAGGGGCCAGTGACTCCAGCCAGGGGCCAGTGACTCCAGTGAGGGGCCAGTGACTCCAGCTAGGGGCCAGTGACTCCAGTGAGGGGCCAGTGATTCCAGCCAGGGGCCAGTGACTCCAGTGAGGGGCCAGTGACTCCAGTCAGGGGCCAGTGACTCCAGTGAGGGGCCAGTGACTCCAGCCAGGGGCCAGTGACTCCAGCCAGGGGCCAGTGACTCCAGCCAGGGGCCAGTGACTCCAGCCAGGGGCCAGTGACTCCAGCCAGGGGCCAGTGACTCCAACCAGGGGCCAGTGACTCCAACCAGGGGCCAGTGACTCCAACCAGGGGCCAGTGACTCCAGCTAGGGGCCAGTGACACCAGCCAGGGGCCAGTGACTCCAGCCAGGGGCCAGTGACTCCAGCCAGGGGCCAGTGACTCCAACCAGGGGCCAGTGACTCCAGCTAGGGGCCAATGACTCCAACCAGGGGCCAGTGACTCCAGCTAGGGGCCAGTGACTCCAGCCAGGGGCCAGTGACTCCAGCCAGGGGCCAGTGACTCCAACCAGGGGCCAGTGACTCCAGCTAGGGGCCAGTGACTCCAGCCAGGGGCCAGTGACTCCAACCAGGGGCCAGTGACTCCAACCAGGGGCCAGTGACTCCAGCTAGGGGCCAGTGACTCCAACCAGGGGCCAGTGACTCCAGCTAGGGGCCAGTGACTCCAGCCAGGGGCCAGTGACTCCAACCAGGGGCCAGTGACTCCAGCTAGGGGCCAGTGACTCCAGCCAGGGGCCAGTGACTCCAACCAGGGGCCAGTGACTCCAGCCAGGGGCCAGTGACTCCAACCAGGTGCCAGTGACTCCAGCTAGGGGCCAGTGACTCCAGCCAGGGGCCAGTGACTCCAACCAGGGGCCAGTGACTCCAACCAGGGGCCAGTGACTCCAGCTAGGGGCCAGTGACTCCATCCAGGGGCCAGTGACTCCAGCTAGGGGCCAGTGACTCCAGCCAGGGGCCAGTGACTCCAACCAGGGGCCAGTGACTCCAGCCAGGGGCCAGTGACTCCAACCAGGGGCCAGTGACTCCAGCCAGGGGCCAGTGACTCCAACCAGGGGCCAGTGACTCCAACCAGGGGCCAGTGACTCCAACCAGGGGCCAGTGACTCCAACCAGGGGCCAGTGACTCCAGCTAGGGGCCAGTGACTCCAGCTAGGGGCCAGTGACTCCAGCTAGGGGCCAGTGACTCCAGCCAGGGGCCAGTGACTCCAGTGAGGGGCCAGTGACTCCAGCTAGGGGCCAGTGACTCCAGCCAGGGGCCAGTGACTCCAGCCAGGGGCCAGTGACTCCAGCTAGGGGCCAGTGACTCCAGTGAGCGGCCAGTGACTCCAGTGAGGGGCCAGTGACTTCAGCCAGGTGCCAGTGACTCCAGTGAGGGGCCAGTGACTCCAACCAGGGGCCAGTGACTCCAGCTAGGGGCCAGTGACTCCAGTGAGGGGCCAGTGACTCCAGTGAGGGGCCAGTGACTCCAGTGAGGGGCCAGTGACTCCAGCTAGGGGCCAGTGACTCCAGTGAGGGGCCAGTGACTCCAGCTAGGGGCCAGTAACTCCAGTGAGGGGTCAGTGACTCCAGCCAGGGGCCAGTGACTCCAGCCAGGGGCCAGTGACTCCAGTGAGGGGCCAGTGACTCCAGCTAGGGGCCAGTGACTCCAGTGAGGGGCCAGTGACTCCAGTGAGGGGCCAGTGACTCCAACCAGGGGCCAGTGACTCCAGCTAGGGGCCAGTGACTCCAGTAAGGGGCCAGTGACTCCAGCCAGGGGCCAGTGACTTCAGCCAGGTGCCAGTGACTCCAGTGAGGGGCCAGTGACTCCAGCCAGGTGCCAGTGACTCCAGCCAGGGGCCAGTGACTCCAGCCAGGGGCCAGTGACTCCAGCCAGGGGCCAGTGACTCCAGCCAGGTGCCAGTGACTCCAGCCAGGTGCCAGTGACTCCAGTGAGGGGCCAGTGACTCCAGCCAGGGGCCAGTGACTCCAGCCAGGGGCCAGTGACTCCAGTGAGGGGCCAGTGACTCCAGCCAGGTGCCAGTGACTCCAGCCAGGGGCCAGTAACTCCAGTGAGGGGCCAGTGACTCCAGCCAGGGGCCAGTTACACCAGCCAGGGGCCAGTGACTCCAGCCAGGGGCCAGTAACTCCAGCGAGGGGCCAGTGACACCAGGCAGGGGCCAGTGACACCAGCCAGGGGCCAGTGACTCCAGCCAGGGGCCAGTGACTCCAGCCAGGGGCCAGTGAGGGGCCAGTGACTCCAGCCAGGGGCCAGTGACTCCAGCCAGGGGCCAGTGACACCAGCCAGGGGCCAGTGACTCCAGCCAGGGGCCAGTGACTCCAGCCAGGGGCCAGTGACTCCAGCCAGGGGCCAGTGACTCCAGCCAGGGGCCAGTGGCTCCAGCCAGGGGCCAGTGACTCCAGCCAGGGGCCAGTGACACCAGCCAGGGGCCAGTGACTCCAGTGAGGGGGCCAGTGACTCCAGCCAGGGGCCAGTGACTCCAGTGAGGGGGCCAGTGACTCCAGCCAGGGGCCAGTGACTCCAGCCAGGGGCCAGTGACTCCCTGCCCTGTTAGTCACCGTGACCTTTTACAGATGCCAGTGAGCTGCTCCACAGAATTTGCCGATGTAGGTGAGGTTTGGCACACTATGATCCATTTGAGTCTATAACCGTTGAGCCTGTTCCACATGCCACACAGGAGCCACCGGCCAGACAGTGCAAGTTCCCCTGTTCACTTTCAGAGTCACTCTGATGAACTGTTGCAGCCCAGGTCTGACAGCCAACGTCTTTGCCTCAGTCCCTGTGGGAGGTGTCTGGCTTTTCTCTCTTCCTGCATGGCCCAGTTCTGATGGGGGTCAGTTTCTGGCCTAGCAACTTCAGCAAATCGACAAACCCAGGTAGGGGGCCAAAGCTCAAAGTGTGGGCCAGCAACAGGGTCAGGGAGAGAGAAGGCAGGAAAGAAACCCACAGACTTTTATTAATGTAAAGTGTTATCAGGTCTCGGCTGATTCCTGACACCCCGGCTCGTAAAAGCCTGCAGGACTTGAGCACTCAACTCGGCAAAGTTTATGAAGAGCCAAATGACCTGTGACCTCCCTTGGGCCTACATGCTCTTCCACATTTACCTTCAGTAATGGGCGGCGTCCAAGGCCACTTTATTTTGGAACTCCCAGACACCAAACACCGTCAAACATTGCAGTCAAGCAGCTCCTTCGCGTCCATCCAAAGGTCTCTCTGATCAGCTCCTCTCACGGCCAGTCCTACACTCAAATCTCTAGCCCGCCATCCAACTACACAACCACTTGTTTATCTGTCGTCAATCTTCTGCACATCAAAGTGAGGGGTTGGTGCTGGAAATAGGACATTTATTACAGCATCAACCACTCCCAGGGCAGGTACAGCACGGGTTAGATACAGAGTAAAGCTCCCTCGACACTGCTCCATAAATGTGCCTCAGCTCCCCCCTCAACCCCCACCCGCTGATCCCAACAGCCATTATTGCACTAATTGCACCTACTCCATTCCCCACACCAGCTGTCTGGTGAACTGTCTGACCAGGCTGGTGCAGTGCCCTCAATCACTGTGTAACTGGGTCTATCTGTGTTTATCATGGAGGGAGAACAGCAGAAGGTCTAATGTAAACGTGTTGAGTGAATGGATCAGTGGAAGGGTCGGTTACCGCATGGAACGTCTGTAACTTTACTAACTTCAATGTGTTAGACCAGGAGTTTGTCCCAGAATTCCCAGCCAGCAACTCCAGGGATTCCTGTCTGAGCTGCAGCAATGCACTGACACCTTGTGTTCAAATAGTGACACAACACCCCAGCAAGCAGAGGGGACAAGGCACGGGGGGAGACGGGGGCGGGGGGGGAGACGGGGGCAGGGGGGAGACGGGGGGGGGCGGGGGGACGGGAGGGAGACAGGGGGCAGGGGAGGAGACAGGGGGCAGGGGGGGAGACAGGGGGCGGGGGGGAGACAGGGGGCAGGGGGGAGACGGGGGGGGGCGGGGGGACGGGAGGGAGACAGGGGGCAGGGGAGGAGACAGGGGGCAGGGGGGGGAGACAGGGGGCAGGGGGGGAGACAGGGGCGGGGGGGAGACAGGGGCGGGGGGGAGACAGGAGGCAGGGGGGAGACAGGGGCGGGGGGGAGACAGGGGGCGGGGGGGAGACAGGGACGGGGGGAGACAGGGGGCGGGGGGGAGACAGGGGATGGGGGGGCGACAGGGGGCGGGGGGGAGACAGGGGACGGGGGGGAGACAGGGGGCGGGGGGTGACAGGGGGCGGGGGGTGACAGGGGGCGGGGGTTGACAGGGGGCGGGGGATGACAGGGGGAGACAGGGGGCGGGGGGGGAGACAGGGGGCGGGAGGGAGACAGGGGGCGGGGGAGACAGGGGGCAGACGGGGCGGGGGGAGACGGGCGGGGGGGAGACAGGGGGCGGGGTGGAGACAGGGGGCGGGGGGAGACGGGGCGGGGGGGAGACAGAGGGCGGGGGGGAGACAGGGGCGGGGGGAGAGGAGGACATGGGAAGACACGGCAGGGGGAGACAGGGATGGGGGGAGACAGGGCAGGAGTAGAAATAGTTTTGCGCCTGAGGATGTGAACACATGGGAACACAAGATAACAGATGGGAATTCACGGGAACACATGGGACTTTGGTGTAACAAGAAAACAGGATACAATGAGAAATGGATTTGAAAGTGTGATGTCCAGAAGAGTTGAGGTTTCGATCAGACTGAAAGTGAAAGTGTTGATTGCACAGAAACATTCCCAGTTCAAAACAAATGTCGATTGTAAAGAGAACAGGGTAATTTTATCAAAAATACGTGTCAGATCCAAAGGTACATGTCTGACCACAACAAGGAGAGATCAGATAATGCCAGCACCGAGACACTGACCACTGTCACCAGGAGGCAGCCTGAGTACAGCTTAGAAAGTGCAAGAGGAAGGAGTGCATGGCTTGTGACGGGTAAACAACACTTGAGCTGTAAACTGGTCTATCGAGGAACCATGACAAGGAGAGCCCATGCCAGGCTCAGGAAGTAGAAGGGTCTCACATTGGTACCTGCTCAACCCAGTTCCACACAGCAGCGATTTCCAACGTTTTCCAAATTTCAGCAACACTCCCTCTTGGCACTTTGTAGGGAATCATTCCTTGACGGAATTTCTCCATCACATTAGGAAAGAGGAGAGCGAGGAGGGGGCGAGGGGAGGCGGAGAGAAGTGGGATTAGGCAGGGCGAGAGGATGGGGAGTAGGGGAAAGGGCAGAGGGGAACTGGAGAAGATAGGGGGCCAGGGGTGTGCAAGAGAGAGGGGGAGGAAGAGGGACAGGACAGAAGCTGCTGACTCTCACTGGGGTACGGGTCCCTTCCTCTTTGGAAGGCGCCCCTGGTGTGGGCCCTCAGTGACCCCTGGTGTGTCCGCTCAGTGACCCCTAGTGTGGGCTCTCAGTGACCCTTGGTGTGGGCCCTCAGTGACCCCTGGTGTGGTCCACTCAGTGACCCCTGGTGTGTCCGCTCAGTGACCCCTGGTGTGTCCGCTCAGTGACCCCTGGTTTGTCCACTCAGTGACCCCTGGTGTGGGCCCTCACTGACCCCTGGTGTGTCCGCTCAGTGAACCCTGGTGTGGGCCTTCACTGACCCCTGGTGTGTCCACTCAGTGACCCCTGGTGTGGGCCTTCACTGACCCCTGGTGTGTCCACTCAGTGACCCCTGGTGTGGGCCCTCACTGACCCCTGGTGTGGGCCCTCAGTGACCCCTGGTGTGGGCCCTCAGTGACCCCTGGTGTGGGCCCTCAGTGACCCCTGGTGTGGGCCCTCAGTGACCCCTGGTGTGGGCCCTCAGTGACCCCTGGTGTGGGCCCTCAGTGACCCTTGGTGTGGGCCCTCAGTGACCCCTGGTGTGGGCCCTCACTGACCCCTGGTGTGGGCCTTCACTGACCCCTGGTGTGGGCCTTCACTGACCTCTCTGGTGTGTCCACTCAGTGACCCCTGGTGTGGGCCCTCACTGACCCCTGGTGTGGGCCCTCATTGACCCCTGGTGTGGGCCCTCAGTGACCCCTGGTGTGGGCCCTCAGTGACCCCTGGTGTGGGCCCTCAGTGACCCCTGGTGTGGGCCCTCACTGACCCCTGGTGTGGGCCCTCAGTGACCCCTGGTGTGGGCCCTCACTGACCCCTGGTGTGGGCCCTCAGTGACCTCTGGTGTGGGCCCTCAGTGACCCCTGGTGTGGGCCCTCACTGACCCCTGGTGTGGGCCCTCAGTGACCCTTGGTGTGGGCCCTCAGTGACCCCTGGTGTGGGCCCTCACTGACCCCTGGTGTGGGCCCTCAGTGACCCCTGGTGTGGGCCCTCACTGACCCCTGGTGTGGGCCCTCATTGACCCCTGGTGTGGGCCCTCAGTGACCCCTGGTGTGGGCCCTCAGTGACCCCTGGTGTGGGCCCTCAGTGACCCTGGTGTGGGCCCTCAGTGACCTCTGGTGTGGGCCCTCAGTGACCCCTGGTGTGGACCCTCAGTGACCCCTGGTGTGGGCCCTCAGTGACCCCTGGTGTGGGCCCTCACTGACCCCTGGTGTGGGCCCTCACTGACCCCTGGTGTGGGCCCTCAGTGACCCTTGGTGTGGGCCCTCACTGACCCCTGGTGTGGGCCCTCACTGACCCCTGGTGTGGGCCCTCACTGACCCCTGGTGTGGGCCCTCACTGACCCCTGGTGTGGGCCCTCACTGACCCCTGGTGTGGGCCTTCACTGACCCCTGGTGTGGGCCCTCAGTGACCCCTGGTGTGGGCCCTCAGTGACCCTTGGTGTGGGCCCTCAGTGACCCCTGGTGTGGGCCCTCACTGACCCCTGGTGTGGGCCCTCACTGACCCCTGGTGTGGGCCCTCACTGACCCCTGGTGTGGGCCCTCACTGACCTCTGGTGTGGGCCCTCACTGACCCCTGGTATGGGCCCTCAGTGACCCCTGGTGTGGGCCCTCAGTGACCCTTGGTGTGGGCCCTCAGTGACCCCTGGTGTGGGCCCTCACTGACCCCTGGTGTGGGCCCTCACTGACCCCTGGTGTGGGCCCCTCACTGACCCCTGGTGTGGGCCCTCAGTGACCCTTGGTGTGGGCCCTCAGTGACCCTTGGTGTGGGCCCTCAGTGACCCCTGGTGTGGGCCCTCAGTGACCCTTGGTGTGGGCCCTCAGTGACCCTTGGTGTGGGCCCTCAGTGACCCTTGGTGTGGGCCCTCAGTGACCCTTGGTGTGGGCCCTCAGTGACCCTTGGTGTGGGCCCTCAGTGACCCTTGGTGTGGGCCCTCAGTGCCCTTGGTGTGGGCCCTCAGTGACCCTTGGTGTGGGCCCTCAGTGACCCTTGGTGTGGGCCCTCAGTGACCCCTGGTGTGGGCCCTCAGTGACCCTTGGTGTGGGCCCTCAGTGACCCTTGGTGTGGGCCCTCAGTGACCCTTGGTGTGGGCCCTCAGTGACCCCTGGTGTGGGCCCTCAGTGACCCCTGGTGTGACCCCCCAGGTGTGGGCTTTGCCCTGAGTCATGTGACCAGTGTTGTGAGCTCACGCGGATTGTCGTTCTACCTGGACCCCTCCCTCTGGCCTCTTACCCTCTCTAGATCTTTTCATCATGAACTGCCGGCGTGACATCGGCCGTCTCAATTTCTCTGCTCCCCTCACTCACTCCAACCTACCTCCCTCTGAACTTGCAGCACTCCGTTTTCTCAGATCCAAACCCAACTTTGTCATTAAACCTGCTGACAAGGGTGGTGTTGTTGTTTGGCAAGCCGACCTCTACCTTGTGTAGGTTGAACGCAACTCTCCGACACCGCCTCCTACCTCCCACCTGGACCATGACCCCACTACCAAACATCAAGCCATCGTTTCCAAGACTGTCACTGACATCATCTCCTCTGGAGGTCTTCCCTCCACGACCGCCAACCTCATACTTCCCCAACCCCGCACAGCCCACTTCTATCCCCTTCCCCAACCCCCGCACAGCCCACTTCTATCCCCTTCCCCAACCCCGCACAGCCCACTTCTATCCCCTTCCCCAACCCCGCACAGCCCACTTCTATCCCCTTCCCCAACCCCGCACAGCCCACTTCTATCCCCTTCCCCAACCCCGCACAGCCCACTTCTATCTCCTTCCCCAACCCCGCACAGCCCACTTCTATCTCCTTCCCCAACCCCGCACAGCCCACTTCTATCCCCTTCCCCAACCCCGCACAGCCCACTTCTATCCCCTTCCCCAACCCCGCACAGCCCACTTCTATCCCCTTCCCCAACCCCGCACAGCCCACTTCTATCCCCTTCCCCAACCACGCACAGCCCACTTCTATCCCCCTTCCCCAACCCCGCACAGCCCACTACTATCTCCTTCCCCAACCCCGCACAGCCCACTTCTATCCCCTTCCCCAACCCCGCACAGCCCACTTCTATCCCCCTTCCCCAACCCCGCACAGCCCACTTCTATCCCTTCCCCAACCCCGCACAGCCACTTCTATCCCCTTCCCCAACCCCGCACAGCCCACTTCTATCCCCTTCCCCAACCCCGCACAGCCCACTTCTATCCCCTTCCCCAACCCCGCACAGCCCACTTCTATCCCCTTCCCCAACCCCGCACAGCCCACTTCTATCCCCTTCCCCAACCCCGCACAGCCCACTTCTATCCCCTTCCCCAACCCCGCACAGCCCACTTCTATCCCCTTCCCCAACCCCGCACAGCCCACTTCTATTCCTTCCCAACCCCGCACAGGCCCACTTCTATCTCCTTCCCCAACCCCGCACAGCCCACTTCTATTCCCTTCCCCAAACCCCGCACAGCCCACTTCTATCTCCTTCCCCAACCCCGCACAGCCCACTTCTATCCCCTTCCCCAACCCCGCACAGCCCACTTCTATCCCTTCCCCAACCCCGCACAGCCCACTTCTATCCCTTCCCAACCCCGCACTGCCCACTTCTATCCCCTTCCCCAACCCGCCGCACAGCCCACTTCTATCCCCTTCCCCAACCCCGCACAGCCCACTTCTATCCCCTTCCCCAACCCCGCACAGCCCACTCTACCTCCTTCCCCAACCCCGCACAGCCCACTTCTATCCCTTCCCCAACCCCGCACAGCCCACTTCTACCTCCTTCCCCAACCCCGCACAGCCCACTTCTATCCCCTTCCCCAACCCCGCACAGCCCACTTCTACCTCCTTCCCCAACCCCGCACAGCCCACTTCTATCCCCTTCCCCAACCCCGCACAGCCCACTTCTATCTCCCATCCCCAACCACGCACAGCCCACTTCTATCCCTTCCCCAACCACGCACAGCCCACTTCTATCCCCTTCCCCAACCCCGCACAGCCCCACTTCTATCTCCTTCCCCAACCACGCACAGCCCACTTCTATCCCCTTCCCCAACCCCGCACAGCCCACTTCTACCTCCTTCCCCAACCCCCGCACAGCCCACTTCTATCTCCTTCCCCAACCCCCGCACAGCCCACTTCTATCTCCTTCCCCAACCCCGCACAGCCCACTTCTATCTCCTTCCCCAACCCCGCACAGCCCACTTCTATCCCCTTCCCCAACCCCCGCACAGCCCACTTCTATCTCCTTCCCCAACCCCGCACAGCCCACTTCTATCCCCTTCCCCAACCCCGCACAGCCCACTTCTATCCCCTTCCCCAACCCCGCACAGCCCACTTCTATCCCCTTCCCCAACCCCGCACAGCCCACTTCTATCCCCTTCCCCAACCACGCACAGCCCACTTCTATCCCCTTCCCCAACCCCGCACAGCCCACTTCTATCTCCTTCCCCAACCCCGCACTGCCCACTTCTATCCCCTTCCCCAACCACGCACAGCCCACTTCTATCCCCTTCCCCAACCCCGCACAGCCCACTTCTATCTCCTTCCCCAACCACGCACTGCCCACTTCTATCCCCTTCCCCAACCCCGCACAGCCCACTTCTATCTCCTTCCCCAACCCCGCACTGCCCACTTCTATCCCCTTCCCCAACCCCGCACAGCCCACTTCTATCCCCTTCCCCAACCCCGCACAGCCCACTTCTACCTCCTTCCCCAACCCCGCACAGCCCACTTCTATCCCCTTCCCCAACCCCCGCACAGCCCACTTCTATCCCCTTCCCCAACCCCGCACAGCCCACTTCTATCTCCTTCCCCAACCCCGCACAGCCCACTTCTATCTCCTTCCCCAACCCCGCACAGCCCACTTCTATCCCCTTCCCCAACCCCGCACAGCCCACTTCTATCTCCTTCCCCAACCACGCACTGCCCACTTCTATCCCCTTCCCCAACCCCGCACAGCCCACTTCTATCCCCTTCCCCAACCCCGCACAGCCCACTTCTATCTCCTTCCCCAACCCCGCACAGCCCACTTCTATCCCCTTCCCCAACCCCGCACTGCCCACTTCTATCTCCTTCCCCAACCCCGCACAGCCCACTTCTATCCCCTTCCCCAACCCCGCACAGCCCACTTCTATCTCCTTCCCCAACCACGCACTGCCCACTTCTATCCCCTTCCCCAACCCCGCACAGCCCACTTCTATCCCCTTCCCCAACCCCGCACAGCCCACTTCTATCTCCTTCCCCAACCACGCACTGCCCACTTCTATCCCCTTCCCCAACCCCGCACAGCCCACTTCTATCCCCTTCCCCAACCCCGCACAGCCCACTTCTATCTCCTTCCCCAACCCCGCACTGCCCACTTCTATCTCCTTCCCCAACCCCGCACAGCCCACTTCTATCTCCTTCCCCAACCCCGCACAGCCCACTTCTATCCCCTTCCCCAACCACGCACTGCCCACTTCTATCCCCTTCCCCAACCCCGCACAGCCCACTTCTATCCCCTTCCCCAACCCCGCACAGCCCACTTCTATCCCCTTCCCCAACCACGCACAGCCCACTTCTATCCCCTTCCCCAACCCCGCACAGCCCACTTCTATCTCCTTCCCCAACCCCGCACAGCCCACTTCTATCCCCTTCCCCAACCACGCACAGCCCACTTCTACCTCCTTCCCCAACCACGCACAGCCCACTTCTATCCCCTTCCCCAACCCCGCACAGCCCACTTCTATCCCCTTCCCCAACCCCGCACAGCCCACTTCTATCCCCTTCCCCAACCCCGCACAGCCCACTTCTATCTCCTTCCCCAACCCCGCACAGCCCACTTCTATCCCCTTCCCCAACCCCGCACAGCCCACTTCTATCCCCTTCCCCAACCCCGCACAGCCCACTTCTACCTCCTTCCCCAACCACGCACAGCCCACTTCTATCTCCTTCCCCAACCCCGCACAGCCCACTTCTATCTCCTTCCCCAACCCCGCACAGCCCACTTCTATCCCCTTCCCCAACCACGCACTGCCCACTTCTATCCCCTTCCCCAACCCCGCACAGCCCACTTCTATCCCCTTCCCCAACCCCGCACAGCCCACTTCTATCCCCTTCCCCAACCCCGCACAGCCCACTTCTATCCCCTTCCCCAACCCCGCACAGTCCACTTCTATCTCCTTCCCCAACCCCGCACAGCCCACTTCTATCCCCTTCCCCAACCCCGCACAGCCCACTTCTATCTCCTTCCCCAACCCCGCACAGCCCACTTCTATCTCCTTCCCCAACCCCGCACAGCCCACTTCTATCCCCTTCCCCAACCCCGCACAGCCCACTTCTATCCCCTTCCCCAACCCCGCACAGCCCACTTCTATCTCCTTCCCCAACCCCGCACAGCCCACTTCTATCTCCTTCCCCAACCCCGCACAGCCCACTTCTATCCCCTTCCCCAACCCCGCACAGCCCACTTCTATCCCCTTCCCCAACCCCGCACAGCCCACTTCTATCTCCTTCCCCAACCCCGCACAGCCCACTTCTATCCCCTTCCCCAACCCCGCACAGCCCACTTCTATCCCCTTCCCCAACCCCGCACAGCCCACTTCTATCCCCTTCCCCAACCCCGCACAGCCCACTTCTATCCCCTTCCCCAACCCCGCACAGCCCACTTCTATCCCCTTCCCCAACCCCGCACAGCCCACTTCTATCCCCTTCCCCAACCCCGCACAGCCCACTTCTATCCCCTTCCCCAACCCCGCACAGCCCACTTCTATCCCCTTCCCCAACCCCGCACAGCCCACTTCTATCCCCTTCCCCAACCCCGCACAGCCCACTTCTATCTCCTTCCCCAACCACGCACAGCCCACTTCTATCTCCTTCCCCAACCCCGCACAGCCCACTTCTATCCCCTTCCCCAACCCCGCACAGCCCACTTCTATCCCCTTCCCCAACCCCGCACAGCCCACTTCTATCCCCTTCCCCAACCCCGCACAGCCCACTTCTATCCCCTTCCCCAACCCCGCACAGCCCACTTCTATCTCCTTCCCCAACCACGCACAGCCCACTTCTATCCCCTTCCCCAACCCCGCACAGCCCACTTCTATCTCCTTCCCCAACCACGCACAGCCCACTTCTATCCCCTTCCCCAACCCCGCACAGCCCACTTCTATCTCCTTCCCCAACCCCGCACAGCCCACTTCTATCTCCTTCCCCAACCCCGCACAGCCCACTTCTATCCCCTTCCCCAACCCCGCACAGCCCACTTCTATCCCCTTCCCCAACCCCGCACAGCCCACTTCTATCCCCTTCCCCAACCCCGCACAGCCCACTTCTATCCCCTTCCCCAACCCCGCACAGCCCACTTCTATCCCCTTCCCCAACCCCGCACAGCCCACTTCTATCCCCTTCCCCAACCCCGCACAGCCCACTTCTATCCCCTTCCCCAACCCCGCACAGCCCACTTCTATCCCCTTCCCCAACCCCGCACAGCCCACTTCTATCCCCTTCCCCAACCCCGCACAGCCCACTTCTATCCCCTTCCCCAACCACGCACAGCCCACTTCTATCTCCTTCCCCAACCCCGCACAGCCCACTTCTATCCCCTTCCCCAACCCCGCACAGCCCACTTCTATCTCCTTCCCCAACCATGCACAGCCCACTTCTATCTCCTTCCCCAACCACGCACAGCCCACTTCTATCCCCTTCCCCAACCCCGCACAGCCCACTTCTATCTCCTTCCCCAACCACGCACAGCCCACTTCTATCCCCTTCCCCAACCCCGCACAGCCCACTTCTATCTCCTTCCCCAACCCCGCACAGCCCACTTCTATCCCCTTCCCCAACCCCGCACAGCCCACTTCTATCTCCTTCCCCAACCACGCACAGCCCACTTCTATCCCCTTCCCCAACCCCGCACAGCCCACTTCTATCTCCTTCCCCAACCCCGCACAGCCCACTTCTATCCCCTTCCCCAACCCCGCACAGCCCACTTCTATCTCCTTCCCCAACCACGCACAGCCCACTTCTATCCCCTTCCCCAACCCCGCACAGCCCACTTCTATCTCCTTCCCCAACCCCGCACAGCCCACTTCTATCTCCTTCCCAAGTTCCACAAACAATAATGCCCTTGCAAACCCATCGTTTTAGCCTGTTCTTTCTTGCCCCACGGAACTGAATTCTTCCTATCTCGACTCTATTACAGGAAACTCTTTGATATCCAGCACCGACGGGACCGGCGTGTTGCCAGTTGATCAAAAATTCCAGATGACGGAGAGGGTTATCTACCGAGGCTATTTTTAACAAAGAAAAATAAAAAAAATCAAGAAATGTGCAGTATACATTAATTGGGTACTCACCTACAGAATGTTGCGTTAAATGGATGGTGGCAGATGCTTGATTAAGTACAGTACTGCCAGCTGAGGGTAATGCAATGCAATGATTACCTGCAGCGTGGGAGACACAGAGTATCCCTGTAAAATGGCGGATCAGAAGAGACTACCGGCAGCGCGGGAGAGTCCGACTCCTGTTATTGAGGTGTTCCGACTCCCGGCAGCGCGGGAGAGTCCGACTCCTGTTATTGAGGTGTTCCGACTCCCGGCAGCGCGGGAGAGTCCGACTCCTGTTATTGAGGCGTTCCAACTTCCGGCAGCGTGGGAGAGTCAGACTCCTGTTATTGAGGTGTTCCGACTCCCGACAGCGCGGGAGAGTCAGACTCCTGTTATTGAGGCGTTCCGACTTCCGGCAGTGCCAAGAAGCCGAGTAGTGGCAGTTTGGAGAACTACCCCCACTGACTAACTCGGTCACCGCGGGAGACTCGGACTCGGACACATTGCCGGTTATTGAGGTGTTGTTTTTGGATTGAGAATTTTGCCGGTTAATAGATAATTCTGAATATTTAGGTGCCGTTTAAACGAGAGTTTCCTGTATTTCTCCCCTTGTCCAGTCTCTTCCCACCTATATCCGCGACTCTTCTGACGCCCTCCGCCACTTTAACAGTTTCCAGTTTCCTGGCCCCAATCGTCTCCTTTTCATTATGGACATCCAATCCCATTATATCCCTCACCAGGATGGCCGGAGGGCGCTCCGCTTTCTTCCTTGAACAGGGGCCCAACCAGTCCCCATCCACCACCACCCTCCTCTGCCTTTCTGAACTTGTTCTCACATTGAACAACTTCTCCTTTGACTCCACTCACTACTTCCAAGTTAAAGATGTTGCTATAGGAACCCGCATGGGTCCTAGCTATGCCTGCCTTTTCATGGGATATGTGGAACATTCTTTATTCCAGTCCTACTCAGGTCCCCTCCCTCACCTCTTTTTCCGGTACATTGATGACTGTATCGGTGCCGTTTTTGTATCTGTCTTCACGGTAAAAGACGCTAAAAGCATCCCAATAATAGTGGAAAATCAAGGGGCAAAAGGGAGGGAGGAACTTAAAACAATCACTATCACTAGAGAAAAAGTACTCGGCAAACTAATGGGACTAAAGGCCGACAGGTCCCCGGGACCCGATGCCCTGCATCCTAGGGTCTTCAAAGAAGTGGCTGCAGAGATAATGGATGCGTTGGTTGTAATCTTCCAAAATTCCCTAGACTCTGGGAAGGTCCCAGCAGATTGGAAAACTGAAAATGTAACGCCCCTATTTAAGAAAGGAGGGAGACAGAAAGCAGGAAACTATAGGCCAGTTAGCCTAACATCTGTCATTGGGAGAATGCTGGAGTTCATTATTAAGGAAGAGTAGCAGGACATTTAGAAAATCATAATACAATCAAGCAGAGTCAGCATGGTTTTATGAAAGGGAAATCGTGTTTGACAAATTTATTAGAGTTCTTTGAGGATGTTGATGTGCCTCAATAATTCCGAGACTCGATGTTAGCGAAACAAAACAAGGCTTTTATTAACTTAGAAAGTAACACGTAAGAGAGAGAGGTATCTTCCTTCTGGAGACTGAGGCCAGACTGAGCTAGCTTACAAAAGGGGCCAGGTATGGGCGGAGCCCTACACACACAGCACATTCCAGCACATTCCAATAAACAATACAATGAGGACTGGGGGAAGGGAAATGACACTGAAACCGACCACAGTCACAGGCAGTGATGAATGGAATATTTCATCACATTCACCCCTTCTATAGATTTAGTCTGTTCGGGGGTTTGATAGTCCTCTGCGACCGACGTGGCTGTTGTGGTGCCGCGGGTGTAGGCTGGGTGTCCCCGGTAGTCTCCTGGGTCTCTGCCGGGGGTGCCGTCAGGGTTGTTGAAGGGGTAGTTGGTGGGGGTGCCGTTGGTCGATGTTCTTCCGGGGGTGATGAAAGAGTAGTGGGTGGGTAAGAGTTGCTGTGATCGTTGTTGCTGCTATTGCCGTGGTTGTTGTCGATGCCGGCTGGGGCGACGTCTTTTATGGACACGGTGTCCTCCCTTCCATCGGCGTGCCGGACATATGCGTATTGGGGGTTGGCGTGGAGTAGGTGTACTGGCTCCATGAGAGGGTCCGTCTTGTGGCCCCTCCCATGCCTTCGCACGAGTACCGGACATGGGGTGGAGAGCCATGACGGCATGGATACGCCGGAGGTGGATTTCCGGGGAAAGACAAACATTCGTTCATGAGGCGTGGCATTAGTGGCCGTACACAATAGCGACCGTATCGAATGGAGCACATCCGAGAGGACTTCCTGCCAGCGGGAGATAGGGAGGCCCTTGGTCCTTAGAGCTAGAGTGACTGCTTTCCATACTGTCCGGTTCTCTTGCTCCACTTGGCCGTTACCCCGGGGGTTGTAGCTGGTGGTACGGCTCGTGGCGATCCCCTTGGACAGCATGTACTGGCGTAGCTCTTCACTCATGAAGGACGCCCACCTATCCGTATGGATGTAGCTCGGCATACCGAACAGGCAGAACAGGCTGTTGAGGCATTTAATGACCGTGGCGCTGGTCATGTCTGGGCAGGGGAAGGCGAATGGGAACCAGGAGTATTCGTCCACAATGTTCAGGAAGTAAACATTGCGGTCGACGGACGGGAGGGGGCCCTTGAAATCTAAGCTGACCCGCTCAAAGGGCCGTGTAGCTTTGATTAAGTGGGCTCTATCTGGGCAGTAGAACCGAGGCTTGCACTCAGCGCAAGTGCGGCAGTTCCTGGTCAGAGACCGAACTTCCTCAATCGAGTAGGGTAAGTTACGGGACTTTATGAAGTGGAACAGCCGCGTGACCCCTGGGTGGCAGAGGTCGTTGTGGAGGGTCTGTAGCCGATCCCCGGTGGCGCTGGCACACATCCCTCGTGAGAGGGCGTCAGGGGATTCGTTAAGGGCCCCTGGCCGGTAAATGATGTCGTACTCGAAGGTGGAGAGCTCGATCCGCCACCTAAGAATCTTATCATTTTTAATCTTCCCCCTCTGTTTATTATTGAACATAAACGCTACCGACCGCTGGTCGGTAAGTAGGGTGAAGCGTTTGCCAGCTAGGTAGTGGCGCCAGTGGCGCACTGCCTCCACGATGGCTTGGGCCTCCTTTTCCACGGAGGAGTGTCTGATCTCGGGCCCTTGGAGGGTCCTCGAGAAGAAAGCTACGGGCTGCCCCGCCTGGTTGAGGGTGGCCGCCAAGGCGAAGTCAGACGCATCACTTTCCACTTGAAATGGAGTGTTCTCGTCCACTGCCTGTAGCGTGGCCCGCTCAATATCCTGCTTAATGCTTTTGAAGGCGGCGTGGGCCTCAGCAGGGAGCGGAAAAGAGGATGCTTTCAAGAGGGGGCGGGCTTTGTCGGAGTAGTTGGGGACCCATTGGGAATAATAAGAAAATAACCCCAGGCACCTTTTCAGGGCTTTGGGAGTGTTGGGCAGGGGCAGCTCCCGTAGGGGGCGCAATCGGTCGGGGTCTGGTCTGATTTCCCCATTCTCCACCACGCTGCCTAGTATGCAGAGGCGCGTGGTGTTGAAAACGCACTTGTCCTCGTTGTAGGTGAGGTTGAGTTTTTGTGCGGTTTCCAGGAACCTCTCGAGGTTCGAGTCGTGATCCTGCTGATTGTGGCCGCAGATGGTGACGTTGTCGAGGTAGGGGAAGGTTGCCTGCAAGTGGTGGTCATCGACCATGCGGTCCATCTCCCTCTGAAAAACCGAGACCCCATTCGTCACCCCAAAGGGGACTCTGAGGAATTGGTAGAGGCGTCCGTTCGCCTCGAAGGCGGTGTACGGGCGGTCCTCTGGTCTGATAGGGAGCTGGTGGTACGCTGACTTGAGGTCGATGGTGGAGAACACCCGGTATTGGGCGATTTGGTTCACCATTTCTGATATGCAGGGTAGCGGGTAGGCGTCTAGTTGGGTGTACCTGTTGATCGTTTGACTATAGTCGATCACCATCCGTTTCTTCTCGCTACCCCTTACCACTACCACTTGGGCGCGCCACGGGCTGTTGCTGCGTTCAATAATGCGCTCTTTCAGGAGCCTGTCTACCTCGGTCGCGATAAACCGCCTGTCCTCCCAGCTGTACCTCCTGCTTTTGGTCGCTATTGGCCGGCAGTTAGGGGTAAGGTTCGCGAATAGCGAAGGCGGCTTTACCTTCAGGGTAGCCAGACCGCACACTGTGAGGGGTGGCTGGGACCCACCGTACTTGAGCGTGATGCTTTGGTGGTTGCACTGGAAATCCAGGCCCAAGATCACGCTCGCACATAGGTTCTTCATGATTAATACTTTAAAATTATCGTATACAGTTCCGTTAACGCCCAATTGTACCGTGCAGTAACCCAGAATGGTCGATGTCTGGGTTTTATCAGCCATAGAGATGGTACCCTGAGCAGGGACCACCTTTAGGGAGAGTTGCTGTGCCAGTTCAGGGTGGATAAAACTCTCCGTGCTTCCACTGTCAATGAAACATTTAACCCGGCATCCGTTTACCTCGATGTCCACCATTGATTTGGATAGCGGGTGCGGCCTGGTCTGGTCCACTGTGACCGATGCCACTGTAGGGCCCTGATCGATACAAGGTGGCGTCCACGCTGTCTGCTCATAAGATGGCGGACCCCACGAGGTCGGGCAAGATGGCGTCCAAGATGGCCGCTCCCACGGCGCACACGCGGCGGTGGCGGGTTTTCCGGCGGTTGGTTTTCCGGCGGGGTTCCCTCTGCACACCTTCCCGAAGTGCCCCTTCTTACCGCACTTAAAGCAGGTGGTGCCTTTCGCCGGGCACAGGTTTCTGGTGTGTTTTGGCTGCCCGCAGAAGTAGCAGTTGGGTCCCTGACGCGTCGCGGCTGTCGTAGGGCTTCTGGGGGGAGAGCGAGGCCCCGCCGGTGTCGGGCTGCCGGGCGGGGAAGATGCCTTCCAAGATGGCGGCGCCCTCGGTGCACACGTGGTGGCGTGGACGGCGCGGGCTGAAGAGTAGGCGTCCGAGTTTCTCTGGGCCACATCCAGGGATCGCGCGGTGTCCGCAGCCTGTTTCAGGTCCAACCCCGTTTTTTCCAGCAGTCTTTGCCGGATGTAAGTGGAGCTGAGGCCTGTGATAAAGGCATCGCGAACAAGCTCGTCAGTGTACACTGCGGCTTTTACATCTCGGCACTTGCAGTCTTTGCCAAGCATTTTCAGGGTGCTTAGGAACTCCTCCACCGATTCCCCAGGTCGCTGTGCGCGAGTAGCGAGCAGATGCCTAGCATACACCTCATTCGTAGGCTGCTGGTAATGCGCCTTTAAGATGTCGCAGGCGGCCAGGTACGTATCGGCATCTTGGATGAGGGGGTAAACCCGGTGGCTTACCCAATTCCGCAGAATTCTGAGTCTCATCCTCGCAGCGTCCGTAGCGTCTTTGACGGCTGCGGAATTGTCCAGGAAGAATTCCATACACTCAAACCAGTGTCCGAAGCGTGCTGATGCGTCCGGAGCATGTTGATCCAAATCCAAACGTTCGGGTTTCAGGAGTTGATCCATAGTGTTGAAAAATAAGTTAATAAAATTGATGTGCCTCAATAATTCCGAGACTCGATGTTAGCGAAACAAAACAAGGCTTTTATTAACTTAGAAAGTAACACGTAAGAGAGAGAGGTATCTTCCTTCTGGAGACTGAGGCCAGACTGAGCTAGCTTACAAAAGGGGCCAGGTATGGGCGGAGCCCTACACACACAGCACATTCCAATAAACAATACAATGAGGACTGGGGGAAGGGAAATGACACTGAAACCGACCACAGTCACAGGCAGTGATGAATGGAATATTTCATCACAGGTGTAACGAGCAGGGTGGATCAAGGGGAACCAGTAGATGTGTATTTGGATTTCCAAAAGGTATTCGGTAAGGTGCCACATAAGAGGTTACTGCACAAGATAAGAGCTCATGGCGTTGGGGGTAATATATTAGCATGGATAGAGGATTGGCTAACTAACAGAAAACAGAGAGTCGGGATAAATGGGTCATTTTCAGGTTGGCAATCAGTAACTAGTGGGGTGCCGCAGGGATCAGTGCTGGGGCCTCAACTATTTACAATCTATATTAATGACTTGGATGAAGGGACCGAGTGTAATGTAGCCAAATTTGCTGCCGATACAAAGATAGGTGGGACAGCAAATTGTGAGGAGGGCACAAAGGCCTAGAAATTTGGTGGGCTGCACCACCAGTTAGCGCCTAAAGAGGGCACTCAGTGGCTTTAGCACCACTGGACGCGCCTCCTGCGATATTTAGCGGGGCGCTAATGGCGGCGTTAGCCTGTAGCGCTGCGCCGCCACTGATGACATCATCGGTGTGCACAGCGCCCCGCTACTGCCCCGATCGCGATATTTGGTCGCGCCCGCCTCTGTAACGCCGGTCGCAAATCGCGCCCGGTTCACGGGGCCTACCTGTGGCGGTAGTGGCGCAAATTAAGGTGGAGGTGCGGGGCGGCCATTTTTTTCGGTGCCTGCCTGCCAGCAGCTCCGCCCCCGGCCTCCTGATCCCCGCCCCCGGGCAGTGCTGGCTGTGCCCTGAGTGCCCGGCACTTCTCCTCGGTGCCGGGCTCTTTTACCGGCACTCGCGATCGGTCATCTCGCTGGTGCAGGCCCCTCCCCCTTAAGAAGGGGAGGAAGGCCTGCAGTACCGCAGCGTGCCGTGCCGCAGCGTGTGGCGCTGCGGCACGTTGCGCTGCGATATTCAGTTTGAGCGCCCCAAGAGGGACGCAGAGCGCCTCGAGCAGCGCCCCGCGTCCCTCTTGGGGCGCTCAAACTGAATTTCCGGCGGGCGCAACTGCTCCGTTCGCAGCGGTAATTCCGGTGCCCAGGCGAGCTTGGCGCCTCGTTTGGGGCTCCACCGAATTTCTAGCCCAAAGAGTGTGCAAAGGGACAGAGAGAGGTTCAGTGAGTGGGCAAAAATTTGGCAGATGGAGTATAATGTGGGAAAACGTGAGGTTATCCACTTTGGTAGGAAGTATAGAAAAGCAAAATATTATTTAAATGGAGAGACTACAGAATGCTGCGGTCCAGAGGGGTCTGGGGGTCCTCGTACATGAAACACAAAAAGCTAGCATGCAGGCACAGCAAGTAATATGGAAGGCAAATGGAATGTTGGCCTTTATTGCAAGGGGGATGGAGTATAAAAGTAGGGAAGTCTTGCTACAACTGTACAGGGCGTTGGTGAGACCACACCTGGAGTACTGCGTACAGTTTTGGTCTCCTTATTTAAGGAAGGATATACTTGCATTGGAGGCAGTTCAGAGAAGGTCCACGAGGTTGATTCCAGAGATGAAGGGGGTGTCTTATGAAGAAAGGTTGAGCAGGTTGGGCCTATACTCATTGGAGTTTAGAATGAGAGGGGATCTTATTGAAACATAGAAGATTCTGAAGGGACTTGACAGGGTCGATGCAGATAGGATGTTTCCCCTCGTGGGGGAATCTAGAACTAGGGGGCTTAATTTCAGAATAAGGGGGCACCCATTTAAAACAGAAATGAGGAGGAATTTCTTCTCTCAGAGGGTCGTGAATCTTTGGAATTCTCTTCCCCAGAGAGCTGTGGAGGCTGGGTCATTGAATATATTCAAGGCTGAGATAGACAGATATTTGAATTACAGGGGAGTCGAGGGTTATGGGGAACAGGCATAAGTGGAGTTGACGAGCAATCCAGTCAGTCCCATTCCCCCGCTCTATCCCCGTAGCCGTGCAAGTTTATTTCCCTCAAGTGCCTATCCAGTCGCCCCTTGAAAACATTGAGTGTCTCCGCTTCCACCACTTCCGTCGGCAGCGAGTTCCAGGTCCTCACCACTCGCTGCGTAAAAAAGGTTTTCCTCACGTCCCCCCTGTATCTCTTGCCCAAAACCTTAAATCTGTGTCCCCCAGTCCTTGTACCATCAACTAGTGGGAACAGGCGTTCCTCGTCTAGCCTATCCAAACCCGTCATAATCTTGTGCACCTCTATCAAATCACCCAACAACCTCCTTTGCTCTAATGAAAACAAATCCAGCTTCTCCAACGTGTCCTTGTAGCTAAGATCCCCCATCCCCGGAACCATTCTGGTAAATCTCCTCTGCACCCTCTCAAGGGCCTTCACATCCTTCCTAAAGTGTGGTGACCAGAACTGGACGCAATACTCCAGTTGTGGCCTAACCAGCGCTTTATAAAGATTCAGCATAACTTCTCTACTTTTCTACTCAATACCTCTATTTATGAAGCCCAAGATCCCATATGCTTTGTTAACCACTCTCTCAGTATGTCCCGCCACCTTCAGGGACCTGTGCACATTAACTCCCAGGTCCCTCTGTCCCTGCACACTCTTTAAAACTGCGCCATTAAGTGTATATTGCCCCTTCCTGTTCCTTCTGCCAAAATCCATCACCTCACACTTGCCTGAGGCGGGGGGCCGGGGCCCTGAGGCAGAGTCTGAAGCGAGGGTCCGGGCCCCTGAGGCGGGGTTCCGGGTTTGAGGCGGGGGTCCGGGCCCCTGAGGCGGGGGTTCAGATCTGAGGCGGGGGTCTGGCCCCTGAGACAGGAGTCCGGGCCCCTGAGGCGGAGTTCTGGGTCTGAGGCGGGGGTCCGGGCCCCTGAGGCAGGGGTTCGGATCTGAGGCGGGGGTCTGGCCCCTGAGGCGGGAGTCCGGGCCACTGAGGCGGGGGGTTCGCGTCTGAGGCGGGGGGGGGGGGCGTTCGGGTCTGAGGCAGGGGTTCGGGCCCCTGAGGAGGGAGTTCGGGCCCCTGTGAGGCGCGGGTCCGGGTCTGAGGGGGGTCCGGGTCTGAGGCGGGGGTCCGGGTCTGGGGCAGGGGGGTCCGGGGTCTGAGGCGGGGATTCGGGGTCTGAGGCGGGGATCCGGGGTCTATGGCGGGGGTCCGGCTCTGAGGCGGGGGTCTGGGGCAGGGGATCCGGGTCTGAGGCGGGGGTCCGGGGTCTATGGCGGGGTTCCGGGTCTGAGGCGGGGGTCCGGGTCTGGGGCAGGGGGTCCGGGGCCTATGGCGGGGGTCCAGGGTCTGAGGCAGGGGTCCGGGTCTGAGGCGGGGGTCCAGGGTTTATGGCGGGGGTCCGGGTCTGAGGCGGGGGTCCGGGTCTGAGGCGGGGGTGTCCGGGTCTGAGGCGGGGGTCCGGGTCTGAGGCGGGGGGTCCGGGTCTGAGGCGGGGGGTCCGGGTCTGAGTCTGAGGCGTGGGGTCCGGGGTCTGGGTCTGAGGCGGGGGGTCCAGGGTCTGGGTCTGAGGCGGGGGTCCGGGTCCGGGGTCCGAGGTCTGAGGCGGGTGTCCGGGTCTGAGGCGGGGGTCCGGGGTCTGAGGCGGGGGTCCGGGGTCTGAGGTGGGGGTCCGGGTCTGAGGCGGGGGTCCGGGTCCGAGGCGGGGGGGTCCGGGGTCTGAGGCGGGGGGTCCGGGTCGGGGTCTGAGGCGGGGGGTCCGGGTCGGGGTCTGAGGCGGGGGGTCCGGGTCGGGGTCTGAGGCGGGGGGTCCAGGTCGGGGTCTGAGGCGGGGGGTCCGGGGTCTGAGGCGGGGGTCCGGGATCTGAGGCGGGGGGTCCAGGTCGGGGTCTGAGGCGGGGGGTCCGGGTCGGGGTCTGAGGCGGGGGGTCCGGGTCGGGGTCTGAGGCGGGGGGTCCAGGTCGGGGTCTGAGGCGGGGGGTCCGGGGTCTGAGGCGGGGGGTCCGGGGTCTGAGGCGTGGGTCCGGGTCTGAGGGACTTTCGCTTCTCGAGCGTCAGCTCGGGCTTTCCAGGGGGCGGTGCTCCGCGGCTGCTGATTGGCTGAGGCGCTTGGAGCTGACGTCAGCGCGCTGTATATAAGCAGCGCTCCGTGACTAGAGCAGCATTTCACAACCGGAGACACAAAGAGAACATTAACACCGAGACACACAGAGAGCATGGCCAGCACTCGGACACCGATACCCGGAGACAGCGAGACCAGCGCTCGGACACCGACACCCGGAGACAGCGACACTCCGAGACCGAGAGAGAGAGCGAGAACCCGGCAGCAGCGCCTCCCGCAACCCGCTGGCTGACAGCAGCAACAGGTAACCGTGGCCGAGAGAGAGGGGGAGGGTATTCTCTGGTGCTGGGCTTTTCCTCCTTCGAGCAGAGAAGGTTAAGAGTAGATTTGACCGAGGTGTTCAAAATCATCAGTGGTTTGGATAGAGTAAATAAGGAGACACTGTTTCCAGTGGCAGAAGGGTGGGTAACCAGAGGGCGGTGGCAACAGATTCAAATTAACATTCAAAATCACAGGGCTAAAGGGAAAGGGATTAATGGTATAGCTCTACTAGAGCCAGCCGCCTCCACTGCTGTATCATTCTATTTGGGGTGTGGTGTCTGGTGGCGAGATGTTTATTAAAGACTATTTTCTTTTTCCGTTTCACAGGTGAATCTCGGGCTCCCCTGGGCAGTGCCGGGTAAAATGGTTCCACATTCTCCCTGTGACAGACTCTCCACAGAGATGAGCTTCCAGGAGCTGTGGATCATGGATGCAGCCGCAACACTCGTGGAAGTCTGCCTATTCCTGGCGAGTAAGCTACTTTCTGCGGGGATGCTGTATCTGGGGCGGTCCATGGCAGGTTTGGCAGAGACGGTGAGGAACAGAGGTTACCAACCATGTGCTCAGAGGAGCAAGGGCATAGTGGGTGTGCGAAGCGGAAAGACTTCAACAAGAATCATCCCGAGCACCTGTCACAGAGCAGGGCTGGTGTCCATCCCCACTCGCTTCTGATTTGATTTTATCTGGAGACGGCTGGTCGGTGGGTGAAGACCACCAGATGGACACTCAGTCTGACCACCAGAGTGAAATGGCTTCCACTTACACACATCCATTCATTCCGTCATTGATCTCACCGGCCATGGTTGAGAATGGCCGGTTATTGGACCAGACCAATGAACAGGCTCCTTCTGATTGGCTTAGTGACCCTGAGGAGGATGATGCAGCGTCCAGTGATTGGTCCATTGAAGATGATTCATCAGATGACGAACAAGAGAATGATGGAGGTGAAGCTAATGAACTTTGGGACTCATTTTTTGTACATGACCCCTACAACCCCATGAACTTTTCAGCCTCCATGGGGCACCAGTCCCAGAATGAGGAGGAGGAGGGTTCAAGTCGGTTTGAAACTGAAAAGGAGTCAGAAAATGACAAAGTGTGGGACTCATTTTTTCAAAGCACTGATCCTTTTTAACCCGTTGAATGGGTACACGACCTCTGCTTGCACTGCCAATGAGAAAGGAGCAAAAGATGGCGTCTGGAACACTGAGCTGTCGGAGAAAGAGTCAGCAGATCGTCCTGGTCCAAGACCCAACACGGGCCTCTGTGAAGGTGAAGACTGCTCCACACCAACTCTGAAACAAACCTGCGAGATGGAGGGGAACAACTATCAAAAAGGTGAGTTTCAGTGATCGGAGGGGCTTTTCATTCACGCTGTCTAATGGGTTGTCACTGGATCCTTAAGACTGATCTTCTCCCAGGAGGTTTCCCCCGTATCTGACAGTGGCCCATTTCTATAGAACCTATGGGAGCCATGGTGCTCAGTGAATGCTGTGGCAGTCCATTAAATGTGATCCTTGTCTGTTCCTGTCCCCAGCACTAACACACTCCCCTCCCAGCCACCGTGACTGCCAGCTGGGAGGTGTGCCTGTGGAACAATGGAGGGGGATTTTTAAGGGTTTTTTCGGTGAGGTGCTGGGAAGAGTGACTCAGCTGCCCTGTGGCCTGATACAACGTTGTATTAATAGACTCCTCCGTGCTGGAGTGACTCAGCCTGTGACTCAACCTGCAATACTTGTAAATGGCACCACGTCTGATTCCCACACTGGGAACACTTGCTGTTGTCTCCTGTTCTCCCTTGGTTAAAACGAACCAGAAGCTGTGTTCTGACTCTTTTGCTGCCTTTCCAGCACAGCCTGGGCCAGAGGTTGTTGTGTTGAGCCTGAAGTGACTAGGCCCAGATTCTGTCTAATCCAGCCTGTGACTAGCAGTAAAGTGACCATTATCATCTGCTCCTTCAGGTCCGATTCTCTCCTGTGGTTAAATTGCATCCGATGATCGTCTGGGATTTTGCCTATCGAGCGGCTCGTAAGGGTCCATGGGAACAGCACGCACAGAGACCGAAGCAGATTCCAGCGTCGCATTGCCGAGACCGAGGCCGCGATTGGCTCCTGCTTGGAGCAGAGGCACAGACTTGCTGTGTGGACAGAGCTTTACGGTGATTAAACACTCCAGCGAAACGGCCACAGCGGTGTCGATTTAAACTAGACGAACTACCAAAGGCAAAGACTGTAACACTCTGTCTGTCTGGGGTGACTCCCGACAGTCAGTGGGTGGGGACACCACTCGGGCTGGTCTCTGCCCACATACTTCCTGCAAAGACAGATCTGTTTTTGAGCTGGATTTTATAAAAATGTAATTGTTGAGGTTAACCCACTATTGGAGCCTTCAGTTATAGGGCTAGTCTCCGGTCTTGAATATGAAAGGATTTTTCTTTAAAATTGTGGCTTTATTTTTGATTTATAGGTTCAGAAGTGGTTTTACTGACAGTGTTGGACAGATTGATCAATGCCCTGGACAATATAGTTTGTGTATTTTAAAACATTTTGTACAATAAAGATTTTTGCACCAGAGGGTGCTT
Organism: Somniosus microcephalus; assembly: GCF_052327205.1. NCBI lineage: Eukaryota > Metazoa > Chordata > Chondrichthyes > Squaliformes > Somniosidae > Somniosus > Somniosus microcephalus. Next base: position 42,800,605 of record NC_141014.1, read on the forward strand.
TTAATTCCTGACGTGCTGTGCCACTTATTCTAAATCTGCAAAGTAAAATGAAAGTTTGACAGAATCCTGTCAATGCTAGCAGCTAGCTGGCGGGAATCTCATTATATAGCAGCCCAGGCCAGAGTGGGAGCAAAGCAGCCATAAGCAGAGCCTTTACCATGGGTCAGCACGGTGGGAAGTTTAGTTAAACAGCTGCCTGTACTTGGTGTTTTGTGGGGTGGGGGCCCACTATTACATGGCCTGTTTGCATCAGTCAGCCCACCTCTGGCCCAGTCACACCCTTTATTTTAAATCCTCACTCAAACACACAATTCTCAGCCTTGCATTAAATGCTAAAATAAGGTGCATTTTTAAAAAATCTCACTCGGATGCTGGAGGACTCACTCCTGCTCCCCAACACCTCCCCTTGCAGGAGAAGGGTGGGAGCCTTGAGCTCCTGGGGCAGAATTTTCACCCTGCAATTTGCATCATTATCTATTTGTGTTTTACAGATTTTAAATTACAGATTTTAAATTAAAGCTTTTGTAAAACATTATTGAATATTCTAGGACATTAAAAGACCCCAGCACACAGGAATCCAGTCACTGCTCACAGACATAGCAAAGGAAAACGGCAAAAACAAAACTGGGGACAGTCAGAGCTGATTACACTGGCATACGGCTCCAGCTCCTCGTCAACTCATTGTCTTCATGTGCATCACAGCAGAGCCTGCTCTGGGCCCAGTGCAATGTTCACACATGTATGTCAGGGGCCGAAGACAATCATCACATCTTCCCCGGTGTATGGCTCACTGGGCAGTGATCAGCAGACAGCAATTTGTGGAACTACACCCCCACTCGGCAGGGGAGAGTGACATTGCAATGGCCTAAAATACGGGGACAGTGTAAGGGGCTCGGAGAAGTGGTACAGAGGGGGGTGTAAGGAGCTCTGACTATCAATATTTTGTGTAACTGGCTCACAGACTGAAATAAAAGTCTTTAAAAAGGATGAACACCCTGATTAATCAGACTGACCCTGCTACATTTAACAGTTCATGGGAGGGTCGGTAGTTCAAGGTCACTGTGAGGGGGCAGCTACTTCCGCTCGCTTCGCCCCAGGATCTGGGTGGTGGCCAGGCGGTGCCGGTTGGTCAGCTCGGTGGCCGGGCGGTGCCGGTTGGTCAGCTCGGTGGCCGGGCGGTGCCGGTTGGTCAGCTACCCGGTGGCTGGGCGGTGCCGGTTGGCCGGGTGCGTGGTCAAGTGTCTCCACCTCGGGCTGTACCTGAGCCGGCTCATTGACCGGAGCTCGGACATCTGAAAGAGGCAGAAATGTAACAGGTTTACCAGAGATACGGTGCCCATCGGCACAGCAATAAAGGCTGAACATTCAGAGACCTCAGCCACAAAACCCAGTCCCATTTCCCACTGAAGGGATTGGGAGCAAGATCCCAGCTGAAAGTTACTATCCCACATCCAGAGGTGCCGAGGTTTTATAGGGCCTCTGGCATTGCCCCACCTCAGATCCCAATACTGAACCAATCCACGTATCAGTGACCGGGTGTGAATCCAGATCACAAGTTATATTCTTGTATAACCACAGCCACATATCTAATTCTGTCTCCCTTCTTGTGTTTGAGCAGGTATCTACCAAAACTCGCTTTCACAGCCACATATCCAAAACCCATCGTTTCAGCCTGTTCTTGCCCCACGAAACTTATCTCTTCCTATTTATTTATTTTTTATTTTTCTCTCCCCCACCTGGCAGCTGTCTTTCATTCTGCCAGTGCCATTTACACTTCATCGAGAGTCATCTTTTGTTTCTTACCTTGTCTCATTACCATCTCCTTTTGCCTTGCACCATCTCTTAATGTCTCACAATCTCTCCTGCCTTCCATCCTATCACAGACCTTCCCTTTTGTTCTTTCCTCTCCTCCCCCCTCTCCCTGCCCCTACACTTGCTTAAAAACCTGTTCCATCTCCAGCTTTTTCCAGTTCTGACGAAAGGTCATCGACCTGAAACGTTAACTGTTTCTCTCTCCACAGATGCTGCCTGACCTGCTGAGTATTTCCAGCATTTTGTTTTTATAATAGTTTTAAGATGTTATGTTAAACCTGTATAGAACCTTGGTTAGACCACACTTGGAGTAACAATTCTGGTCTCCATATTATAAAAAGGAATATAGAGACATAGAAACATAGAAGATAGGAGCAGGAGTAGGCCATTCGGCCCCTCGAGCCTGTTCCGCCATTTAATGAGATCATGGCTGATCATCCAAATTCGGTACCCTGTCCCTGCCTTCTCTCCATATCCCTTGATCCCTTTAGCCTTAAGAAATATATCAAACTCCTTCTTGAATATATTTAATGAATTGGCCTCAACTGCCTTCTGTGGTAGAGAATTCCACAGGTTCACTACTCTCTGGGTGAAGAAATTCCTCCTCATCTCAGTCTTAAATAGCTTACCCCTTATCCTTAGACTGTGACCCCTGGTTCTGGACTCTCCGGCCATTGGGAACATCCTTCCTGCATCTAGTCCTGTTAGAATTTTATAAGTTTCAATGAGATCCCCTCTCATTCTTCTAAACTCCAGCGAATACAAGCCCAATCGACCCAATCTCTCTCCTCATACGTCATTCCTGCCATCCCAGGTATCAGCCTGGTGAATCTTCGCTGCACTCCCTCCATGGCAAGAACATCCTTCCTCAGATAAGGCGACCAAAACTAAACACAATACTCAAGGTGTGGTCTCACCAAGGCCCTGTACAACTGCAGCAAGACATCCTTGCTCCTGTACTCGAATCCTCTTGCTATGAAGGCCAACATACCATTTGCCTTCTTAACCGCCTGCTGCACCTGCATGCTTACCTTCAGCGACTGGTGCACAAGGACACCCAGGTCTCGTTGCACTTCCCCTTTTCCCAATCTATTGCCGTTCAGATAATAATCTGCCTTCCCGTTTTTGCCACCAAAGTGGATAACCTCGCATTTATCCACATTATGCTGCATCTGCCATGCTTCTGCCCAATCAAACAACCTGTCCAAATCATCCTTGAGTTTCTCTGCATCCTCCTCACAGCAAGCATGCCCACCCAGCTTTGTGTCATCTGCAAACTTGGAGATAATACATCTAGTTCCCTCGTCTAGATCATTAATATATATTGTGACAAGCTGGGGTCCGAGCACCGATCCCTGCGGTACTAGTCACTGCCTGCCACTCGGAAAAAGACCTGTTTATTCCAACTCTCTGCTTCCTGTCTGCCAACCAGTTCTCTATCCAAGTCAGTACCTTACCCCCAATCCCATGTGCTTTAACTTTGCACGCTAATCTCTTATGCGGGACCTTATCGAAAGCCTTCTGAAAGTCCAAATACACCACATCCACTGGAAAATGACCAGCAATGCATCTATTTCTAGGGCCACTTCCTTAAGTACCCTAGGATGTAGATTATCAGGCCCTGGGGATTTATCGGCCTTCAATCCCGTCAATTTTCCTACAAATACTGATTTTATTCAATTCCTCCCTCTCATTAGACCCTATGTTTCCCCGACATCTCTGGAGGTTATCGGTGTCCTCCTTTATGAAGACAGAACCAAAGTATGTATTTAATTGGTCTGCCATTTCTTTGTTCCCCATTATAAATTCCCTTGATTCTGACTGCAAGGGACCTATGCTTGACTTCACCAATCTTTTTCTCTTCACATATCTATAGAAGCTTTTACAGTCAGTTTTTATGTTTCCCTGCAAGCTTACTCTCAAATTCTATTTCTCCCCTCTTAATTAATCCCTTTGTCCTCCTTTGCTGAATCCTAAACTGCTCCCAATCCTCAGGTTTGCTGCTTTGTCTGGCCAATTTATATGTCCTCTCCTTGGATCTTATGCTATCCCTAATTTCCCTTGTTTGCCACGGTTGAGTCACCTTTTTTGTTTTATTTTTATGCCAAACAGGGATGAACAAATTCTGTAGTTCATCCATGCGATCTTTAAATGTTTGCCATTGCCTATCCACCGTCAACCCTTTAAGTAACGTTCCCCAATCCATCCTAGCCAACTCGCGCCTCATACCATCGTAGTTTCCTTTATTTAAATTGAGGACCCTAGTCTCTGAGTCAATACTTCACATTGGAGAACGTGCAAAAAATGATACCAGTCTAGCATTTTGCCTAGTACTGATGTCAGGATTTGTTCACTATTTTCTGTCATTCTATCACGAGGAGGCTTTCATGAAATACAGAACTCCACAGTATCAGAAAGGGACAGGATGCAGCCTAGCAGGACCACATATCTGCGCCATCACCAGGCCGCCAATTTCCACCTCTGGAACATCGCCCGTCTCTGCCCCTGCCTCAGCTCATCCGCTGCTGAAACCCTCATCCATGCCTTTGTTACCTCCAGACTCGACTATTCCAACACACTCCTGGCCGGCCTCCCACATTCCACCCTACGTAAACTTGAGCTCATCCAAAACTCTGCTGTCGGTGTCCTAACTCGCACCAAGTCCTGTTCACCCATCACCCCTGTGCTCGCTGACCAACATTGGCTCCCGGTTAAGCAGCGCCACGATTTAAAAATTGTTTTCAAATCACTCCATGGCCTCGCCCCTCCCTACCTCTGTAACTTCCTCCAGCCCCACAACCCTCCGAGATATCCGAGTGCCAATTCTGGCCTCTTGAGCATCCCCAATTTTAATCGCTCCACCATTGGCGGCTGTGCCTTCAGCTGCCTGGGCCCCAAGCTCTGGAATTCCTCCCTAAGCCTTGCTACCTCTTCCCTCCTTTAAGATGCTCCTTAAAACCTACCTCTTTGACCAAGCTTTTGGTCATCTGCCCTAATATCTCATTATGTGGCTCAGTGTCAAATTTTGTTTGATGACACTCCTGTGAAGCGCCGCGGGGTTTTACTATGTTAAAGGTGCTATATAAATACAAGTTGTTGGTACAGGTACACACGTTGAACAGAGACGACACTGTTATCCCCCCAGTGCCTTCACCCTCCCTCAGACCTCACTTTTGGGTGCTCCAAGTACCTTCGCTTGCCCTCAGACCTCCTTACCTGCGGGTGCCTCCGGGGGCTGGAATTTCAGCTCTCCTCCAGGACCGGACGGGGGGCTTCACCTTTCTGCTGGATTTCTTCTGTTCCATCTGCAGCAGGGCCTGGGGTCACAGGCAACGGAGAGAGGTCAGTGTGAACCGACGAGTGCAGCGCACCTCCAATCAGTACCAGACATTGTAATAGATTCGACATGGTCAGAGAGACTGCACTGGAGAGGGACAATTCATATCCTTATTCTGGAGTTTGCCCTAATGCAGCTGATAAATGCACAGGCCAGTGTGGCTCAGAGTCCCAGGTTTAATTCCAAATCTAGGCGGAGTCAGCTATTCTCAGCAGCGACATCAGTAGAGATGCTTCAATTGGCCTCAGGACCCTTGTGCTGGGAGGAGGGGCAGGGAAGGGGTTCATTGGGCTACGGCTATCCAGTGGCCCCTGCTGGACTCACACATGGCCACTCAGGCCAGGCACTGCAGGACGGCACGTGTAGGAGCCCATAGCTAGGGTAGGGGAGGGGAGGGGACACTGGCAAAATACAGACAACAGCCCCCGCAACCCCCCCCAACCCTGGCTCTCCCCCCCACCCCCCCCGACCCTGACACTCCCCCCCACCAACCCCAGTCCCGACCCCCCCGACCCCGGCTCCACCCCCACCTCCCCCCCCCCCCCACCGACCCCAGCCCCGACCCCCGATTCTCCACCCCCCCACGACCCCGGCCCTGACCGCCCCCCGACCCCGAACCCCGCGACACTCCCTCCCGCCCCCGGCCCCGACTGCAACCCTCACCTGTTGATATTCTTTCTTCTGTGCGTCCAGTTCACTCTGCCTCCGCTGCAGATCTTCATGCTCACGCCTCAGTTGCTCGACCTTCTGGTTGAGTTCTGCCTCCTGCTCCGTCAGCTCGCGCTCATACTGCCGCAGCTCCTCCTCGGTGTAGAT
>NC_141014.1:42807069-42904569 GCF_052327205.1 Somniosus microcephalus
AGAAATATATCCAATTCTCTCTTGAAAATATTTATTGAATTAGCCTTCACAGCCCTCTGTGGCAGGGAATTCCACAGGCTCACCACTCTTTGAGTGAAGAAATTCTTCCTCATCTCTGTTTTAAATGATTTGCCCGCTATTTTTAGACTGTGGCCCCTGGTTCTGTGCTCCCCTGCCATTGGAAACATTCTCTCTGAATTCAGCCTGTCCAGGCCTGCCATAATTTTATATGTTTCGATGAGATCCCCTCTCAATCTTCTAAACTCCAGTGAGTACAAGCCCAAACTATTCAATCTCTCCTCGTAGGTCATTCCCGCCATTCCAGGTATCAGCCTGGTGAATCGCCGCTGCACTCTTTCCATGGCAAGAACATCCTTCCGCAGATGGGGCGACCAAAACTGTACACAATACTCCAGATGCGGTCTCACCAGCACCTTGTACAGCTGTAGTAAGGTATCCCTATTCCTATACTCGAACCCCCTTGATATGAAGGCCAACATACCATTTGCCTTCTTAATCGCCTGTTGCACCTGCATGCTCTCCTTCAGTGACTGGTGCACAAGAACACCCAGGTCCCTCTGCACTTCCCCATCTCCCAATCTATTGCCATTTAGATAATAATCTACCCTCCTGTTTTTACCCCCAAAGTGGATAACCTCGCATTTATCCACATTATAGTGCATCTGCCACGTATCCGCCCATTCCCCCAACCTGTCCAAATCGCACTGTAGCCTCCTGACATCCTCATCAGAGCCCACCCCTCCTCCTAGTTTAGTGTCGTCAGCGAATTTGGAAATATTGCATCCAATTCCCTGATCCAGATCATTTATATATATTGTGAACAGCTGGGGTCCCAGGACAGATCCTTGCGGCACCCCGCTGGTCACTGCCTGCCACTCCGAAAACGAGCCGTTTATTCCAACTCTCTGTTTTCTATCCGCCAGCCAGTTCTCTATCCACGTTAATACTTTGCCCCCAATCCCATGAGCCTTAATTTTGCATGATAATCTTTTGTGTGGAACCTTATCGAAGGCTTTCTGGAAGTCAAGGTACACCACATCCACTGGCTCTCCCCCATCTATTTTACCAGTTACTTCCTCAAAAAATTCCAGCAGATTAGTCAAACACGATTTACCCTTTGTAAATCCATGTTGACTCTGTCCGATCCTTTCCCCATTTGTCAAGTGCTCCGCTATTTTATCCTTAATAATGGACTCTAGCATTTTGCCCACAACCGATGTAAGGCTTACTGGTCTATAATTCCCTGCTTTCTCTCTACCCCCCTTTTTAAATATTGGGGTAACATTAGCTACCCTCCAATCCACGGGTACTGTTCCCGAGTCAATGGAGTTCCGGAAGATGATCCTTAGAGCATCTGCTATCTCCAGGGCCACCTCCTTAAGTACCCTAGGATGTAGTTTATCAGGCCCCGGGGATTTGTCGGCCTTCAGTCCCCTCAACTTACCCAACACCATATCCCTAGAGATACTAATTTCTGTCAGCTCCTCCCTCTCATTAGTCCCTATGTTTGCCGATATTCCTGGGAGGTTATTTGTGTCCTCCTTTGTGAATACAGAACCAAAGTATGAGTTTAATTGGTCTGCCATTTCCTTATTCTCCATTATATATTCTCCCGAATCGGACTGCAAGGGACCGACTTGGGATTTTACCAGTCTTTTCCTCCTGATATACCGATAAAAGCTTTTGCAGTCTGTCTTTATGTTTGCTGCAAGTTTACTTTCGTATTCTATTTTCCCCTTCCTGATTAATCCCTTTGTCCTCTTTTGCTGTATCCTGTACTGCCCCCAATCTTCCGGTCTGGTGCTTTTTTTTGCCAGTTGATATGCCCTTTTTTTTGATTTTATGCTGTCCCTAATTTCCCTCGTTATCCACGGTTGAGCCACCTTTTTAGGTTTATTTTTATGCCAAACCGGTATAAACATGTTCTGGAATTCTTCCATTCTATCTTTGAATGCTTGCCATTGTCTATCCACTGTCAATCCCCCCAGAAACACCACCCAATCAATCTTACCCAATTCCCGTCTCATACCCTCGTAATTCCCTTTATTTAAGTTCTGGACCTTAGTCTCTGATTCAATTTCCTCACTCTCCATCTCGACTGAGAGCTCGATCATATTATGATCGCTCTGACCCAAGGGGCCTCGTACAAGAAGATAGAGGGAGCTTTACTCTGTATCTAACCCGTGCTGTTCCTGCCCAGGGAGTGTTTGATGGGACAGTGTAGAGGGAACTTTACTCTGTATCTAACCCGTGCTGTACCTGCCCAGGGAGTGTTTGATGGGACAGTGTAGAGGGAGCGTTATTCTGTATCTAACCCGTGCTGTACCTGCCCTGGGAGTGTTTGATGGGACAGTGTAGAGGGAGCTTTACTCTGTATCTAACCCGTGCTGTACCTGCCCTGGGAGTGTGTGATGGGACAGTGTAGAGGGAGCTTTACTCTGTATCTAACCCGTGCTGTACCTGCCCAGGGAGTGTTTGATGGGACAGTGTTGAGGGAGCGTTACTCTGTATCTAAACTGTCCTGTACCTGCCCTGGGACTGTTTGATGGGACAGTGTAGAGGGAGCGTTACTCTGTATCTAAACTGTCCTGTACCTGCCCAGGGAGTGTTTGATGGGACAGTGTAGAGGGAGCTTTACTCTGTATCTAACCCGTGCTGTACCTGCCCAGGGAGTGTTTGATGGGACAGTGTAGAGGGAGCGTTACTCTGTATCTAAACTGTCCTGTACCTGCCCTGGGAGTGTTTGATGGGACAGTGTAGAGGGAGCGTTACTCTGTATCTAACCCGTGCTGTACCTGCCCTGGGAGTGTTTGATGGGACAGTGTAGAGGGAGCTTTACTCTGTATCTAACCCGTGCTGTACCTGCCCTGGGAGTGTTTGATGGGACATTGTAGAGGGAGCTTTACTCTGTATCTAACCCGTGCTGTACCTGCCCTGGGAGTGTTTGATGGGACAGTGTAGAGGGAGCTTTACTCTGTATCTAACCCGTGCTGTACCTGCGCTGGGAGTGTTTGATGGGACAGTGTAGAGGGAGCTTTACTCTGTATCTAACCCGTGCTGTACCTGCCCTGGGAGTGTTTGATGGGACAGTGTAGAGGGAGCTTTACTCTGTATCTAACGCGTGCTGTACCTGCCCTGGGAGTGTTTGATGGGACAGTGTAGAGGGAGCTTTACTCTGTATCTAACCCGTGCTGTACCTGCCCTGGGAGTGTTTGATGGGACAGTGTAGAGGGAGCTTTACTCTGTATCTAACCCGTGCTGTACCTGCCCTGGGAGTGTTTGATGGGACAGTGTAGAGGGAGCTTTACTCTGTATCTAACCCGTGCTGTACCTGCCCTGGGAGTGTTTGATGGGACAGTGTAGAGGGAGCTTTACTCTGTATCTAACCCGTGCTGTACCTGCCCTGGGAATGTTTGATGGGACAGTGTCGAGGGAGCTTTACTCTGTATCTAACCCGTGCTGTACCTGCCCTGGGAGTGTTTGATGGGACAGTGTAGAGGGAGCTTTACTCTGTAATTCTGTGCTTGATGCAGACTCTGCCTGTAATATAATGTCTTCTGTTCCCAGTGGTAAAATTTCTCACCTTAATGAGCAGAACATTGACACAATGTGTGCTGAGAGCGGGCGTGCTGTCAGTTTCTCTTTGAGCTGAATTATGTGAACCAGGGGCTGGGCCTCCTTGGGGCTGAGAGAGTTAATGCATTGTGGGAGGCATTGGATAATTATAATATATTTCGCAGGCGGCTCTGGACTGGGTACGGTTGCCATGTGTCTGATTGTGAATTGCCAGCTCTGTCTGCTCCTGAAATAGTTATGCAGAGTAAATGAATGTGTAGGCGATTGGTGGGGAGCGGGAGCTGAGTGAATGACACAGGCTGTGCGGAGAGAGGCGGCAGTATCTCACAGCAGCTGGTCCCGGTCTTCAGGCAAGACTGGCTGTGTGAACGACAGCTCGGGGACAGGCAGCTGGAGCCCAGCGTGAGAGCGACGGTGCAGGACTCACGGTGACAGTGTGAGCGCAGCCACAGGGTAAGAGTGGAGCTGCTTTCTGTTGTTAGCCAGCTAATGAGGTGAGTTTTTCATCAGTGATTGATTGTGTGGGGGGTCCGTGTGTGTCTCGGATCCACTCACTCGAGTACAGGGGGAAACACACCCGAAACATTTCATTACCTGTAGTCGGGAGTGACCAGGCAGCAAGGGCTCAGTCCCACTTATCACAGTCATGTAGAGTCTGTTAGGACCCCCCCCCCCCCTTTAACGGGGTGCCGCTGGGGTGACTTTGTGTTTTATTGATTGGGATCCTAAATGTCAGTGTCACCGAGGCCAGGACATGGGGTGAAGTTAGATCCTCGGGAGAGGGTCATGCGTTCCCAGGGCATGTGCACCCCTCCCCTCCCAGCACTAAGGGCAGTGTTGGGTGTCAGTTCCAGTCCGATGTGTCACTGCTGGATTCCTGTGCCCAGAGTCTGATTTGCTTCTTCAAAATCCCTTTGTTTTTTGGGGGAGAACAATCAGTTGACTCCGATTATAAAACACTCGGACCCCGAGGTGAGGAGTGAGCGGGCAAGGACCCGGGGTGATCTTGTACCATTGGCAGGGCTTAGGACTAAGACTAACACAAAGTTACCCAGCGAGCAGCAGTAGAACCAACCTGACCCCTCACCCTGCAATGTCCTAGTTTTAAAAGCACTTTAACCTGGATTATAAATGGGACACCAGGACTTACCCCTCCCTCCCTCTCTCTCTCTCTCTCTCTCTCCCTCTGATTCTATTTCTTGGTGCAATTCTGTCTTTTTCTCTCTCTCATTGCCTCTCACTGTTTCTCTGCATCTCTCTGCCTCTTTCTTTGTTTCTCTGTCTTTGCCAGTTTCTAAGTCTCTATTTTTTTCCGTCAATCTATCAATCTGTCTCTATGCCTCCGTCTTTGCCTGTCTGACACTCCCTCTGTTTCTGTGTCTCACTCTGTCTCTCCCACTGCGTAAATGAGGTCAAGGGAGAATTGGATGTGTTCGCAGGAGACACGAAGGGAACTGAAGGATATGGGAAAAGGTGTGTGGGTGGGGTTGAGGGATATGGGGAGAAGGTGGGTAGGTGGGGTTGAGGGATATGGGGAGAAGGTAGGTAGGTGGGGTTGAGGGATATGGGGAGAAGGTGGGTAGGTGGGGTTGAGGGATATGGGGAGAAGGTGGGTAGGTGGGGTTGAGGGATATGGGGAGAAGGTGGGTAGGTGGGGTTGAGGGATATGGGGAGAAGGTGGGTAGGTGGGGTTGAGGGATATGGGAGAAGGTGGGTAGGTGGGGTTGAGGGATATGGGCAGAATGTGGGTAGGTGGGGTTGAGGGATATGGGGAGAAGGTGGGTAGGTGGGGTTGAGGGATATGGGAGAAGGTGGGTAGGTGGGGTTGGGTGATATGGGGAGAAGGTGGGTGGGGTTGGGCGATATGGGGAGAAGGTGGGTAGGTGGGGTTGAGGGATATGGGGAGAAGGTGGGTAGGTGGGGTTGAGGGATATGGGGAGAAGGTGGGTAGGTGGGGTTGAGGGATATGGGGAGAAGGTGGGTAGGTGGGGTTGAGGGATATGGGGAGAAGGTGGGTAGGTGGGGTTGAGGGATATGGGGAGAAGGTGGGTAGGTGGGGTTGAGGGATATGGGAGAAGGTGGGTAGGTGGGGTTGAGGGATATGGGGAGAAGGTGGGTAGGTGGGATTGAGGGATATGGGCAGAATGTGGGTAGGTGGGGTTGAGGGATATGGGGAGAAGGTGGGTAGGTGGGGTTGAGGGATATGGGAGAAGGTGGGTAGGTGGGGTTGGGCGATATGGGGAGAAGGTGGGTGGGGTTGGGCGATATGGGGAGAAGGTGGGTAGGTGGGGTTGGGGATATGGGGAGAAGGTGGGTAGGTGGGGTTGGGCGATATGGGGAGAAGGTGGGTGGGTAGGGTTGGGGGATATGGGGAGAAGGTGGGTAGGTGGGGTTGGGGATATGGGGAGAAGGTGGGTAGGTGGGGTTGGGGATATGGGGAGAAGGTGGGTAGGTATGGTTGGGCGATATGGGGAGAAGGTGGGTAGGTGGGGTTGAGGGATATGCGGAGAAGGTGGGTAGGTGGGGTTGGGGTTATGGGGAGAAGGTGGGTGGGGTTGGGCGATATGGGGAGAAGGTGGGTAGGTGGGGTTGAGGGATATGGGAGAAGGTGGGTAGGTGGGGTTGGGCGATATGCGGAGAAGGTGGGTGGGGTTGGGCGATATGGGGAGAAGGTGGGTGGGGTTGAGGGATATGGGGAGAAGGTGGGTAGGTGGGGTTGGGCGATATGGGGAGAAGGTGGGTGGGGTAGGGCGATATGCGGAGAAGGTGGGGTAGTGCTAGTGGGTAGCCAGATGTTCTTGTTCTTAAAAATTCTGCTGTTATTGAAAATGTTTGGAGGAGATTTATTTACTTATTGATTATTTGGTTTTGGTAAAGAGTTTTTCCTGTAAAGTTGGGAGGAGATTAAATAGGGGGCAGGTGGGTAGAGTCCATGAGAGGGGATAGTGTAGAGGGGCTGTGGGAGGAGATTAAATGGGGTGGGGGTAGAGGCCATTACTTGTTCTAAATTCTCTGATACAGAACTGAGATGTTATTGACAATTTGGTGCCGGGATATAAATCTACAAATGTTCAATACAGAGCATGTTATGTGGAGGCAGTCTCATTGAGGGACTGAGATGAATTCACAGACATTGGGCACTAGTTGTTTCTCATCATCAGAAGCCTGAGATGAGATTATTCTAGATGCAATCGCCCGTGCACTCGTTATATTTATATATAGATACAGGGCGTGGGGTTATTTTAACCTCTTGCTGTGTCAAATCCCGTTGTACTGTATATTTCTGGAAACAGGTGTCCTGTCAACTCTGAGGGCTGGACTGCTCCATCCAGTGATGAGTGACAACTCCCCAGGGAGCAGATTCCTACAGCCCAATCATCTCCATCTCACTGAGCAGTGCCATTAACACATCGAGCCCAGCTCAGGATTAGAGATCCCAGCACAGGCTTGATGATCCCAGCACAGGCTTGGAGATCCCAGCACAGGCTTGGAGATCCCAGCACAGGATTAGAGATCCCAGCACAGGCTTGGAGATCCCAGCACCGGCTTGAAGATCCCAGCACAGGATTTGAGATCCGTGCACAGGCTTGGAGACCCCAGCACAGGATTAGAAATCCCAGCACAGGCTTGAAGATCCCAGCACAGGATTAGAGATCCCAGCAGAGGCTTGGAGAATCCCAGCACAGGCTTGGAGATCCCAGCACAGGATTAGAGATCCCAGCACAGGATTAGAGATCCCAGCACAGGATTTTAGAGATCCCAGCACAGGCTTGGAGATCCCAGCACAGGCTTGGAGATCCCAGCACAGGATTGGAGAGTCCAGCACAGGATTAGAGATCCCAGCACAGGATTTTAGAGATCCTAGCACAGGCTTGGAGATCCCAGCACAGGATTAGAGATCCCAGCACAGGATTAGAGATCCCAGCACAGGATTTTAGAGATCCTACCACAGGCTTGGAGATCCCAGCACAGGTTGGAGATCCCAGCACAGGATTGGAGAGTCCAGCACAGGATTGAGGATCCCAGCACAGGCTTGGAGATCCCAGCACAGGATTAGAGATCCCAGCACAGGTTTGGGGATCCCAGCAGAGCAGCCACTTCCCTGAACTTGAGGAGAGCTGTAAATGGCCACTACACTCTACACTCAGAGGGGATCCTCCCCCCCACAACCAGGGACAGTCCAGTTCTCGCCTTTCCTTGTGGGATATTTTTGAACAACAGGAGCATCCTTCAGATAATACAGCTCTCATCCAGAGAGAGAGACTGCACGGCAGTGGGCGCACAGTCCTCGTGAGGGCTGGGCTGCTGGCAGCAGCAATCTGGGTATCAGGAAACAAACTTCTGATGAAAAGTTGATGAAATTGGGCTTGTGGGTTTTTTTTGGAAAAGAGGAGACTTTGAGTAGATCACCAAAGTTCTCCAGATTCTGCAGGCAAACCTGATCTGGGGGAATTGGTTCCCATAATGAAGAGGGCAAATCCCAGGGGACACCGGTTAAACAGGAGGAAGTTAGGGGTGAGAAGGGAACTCAGAAAAACTTTTATCCAGAGGGGTATCGCATTGTGGAATGTTACCAGGGAAGGACATTGTGAATGGGGTCAAAGGGGAGAGGTTTGTGGAGCTGGTAGGAGTTGAGGGATATGGGGAGAAGGTGGGTAGGTGGGATTGAGGGATATGGGGAGAAGGTGGGTAGGTGGGATTGAGAGATATGGGGAGAAGGTGGGTAGGTGGGATTGAGAGATATGGGGAGAAGGTGGGTAGGTGGGGTTGAGGGATATGGGGAGAAGATGGGTAGGTGGGATTGAGGGATATGTGGAGAAGGTGGGTAGGTGGGATTGAGGGATATGGGGAGAAGGTGGGTAGGTGGGGTTGAGGGATATGGGGAGAAGATGGGTAGGTGGGATTGAGGGATATGGGGAGAAGGTGGGTAGGTGGGGTTGAGGGATATGTGGAGAAGGTGGGTAGGTGGGGTTGAGGGATATGGGGAGAAGGTGGGTAGGTGGGATTGAGGGATATGGGGAGAAGGTGGGTAGGTGGGATTGAGAGATATGGGGAGAAGGTGGGTAGGTGGGATTGAGAGATATGGGGAGAAGGTGGGTAGGTGGGATTGAGAGATATGGGGAGAAGGTGGGTAGGTGGGATTGAGGGATATGGGGAGAAGGTGGGTAGGTGGGATTGAGAGATATGGGGAGAAGGTGGGTAGGTGGGATTGAGAGATATGGGGAGAAGGTGGGTAGGTGGGATTGAGAGATATGGGGAGAAGGTGGGTAGGTGGGGTTGAGGGATATGGGGAGAAGATGGGTAGGTGGGATTGAGAGATATGGGGAGAAGGTGGGTAGGTGGGATTGAGGGATATGTGGAGAAGGTGGGTAGGTGGGATTGAGAGATATGGGGAGAAGATGGGTAGGTGGGATTGAGAGTTAGGGTGATGGGGATAATGTCTGAAAACGGGACAGGCTTTTTATATTTGGGTTCCTAAAATTTCTTGGGGTAGATTTTTGCCCTCAGCGCCTGGGGATAAACTGATGGGAGGATCCCAGAGCCCATCTGATCTTCATTCCATTGAAGACCAAATCTGCTCCCACCTGACCATCTGGCCCTCCCACCTGACCATCTGGCCCCTCCCACCTGACCATCTGGCCCCTCCCACCTGACCATCTAGCCCCTCCCTCCTGACCATCTAGCCCCTCCCTCCTGACCATCTGGCCCCTCCCACCTGACCATCTGGCCCCTCCCACCTGACCATCTAGCCCCTCCCTCCTGACCACCTAGCCCCTCCCTCCTGACCATCTGATCCCTCCCACCTGACCACCTAGCCCCTCCCTCCTGACCATCTGGTCCCTCCCACCTGACCACCTGGCCCCTCCCACCTGACCATCTAGCCCCTCCCTCCTGACCATCTGGCCCCTCCCACCTGACCATCTGGCCCCTCCCACCTGACCATCTGGCCCCTCCCTCCTGACCATCTAGCCGCTCCCTCCTGACCATCTAGCCCCTCCCACCTGACCATCTAGCCCCTCCCACCTGGCCCCTCCCACCTGACCATCTGGCCCCTCCCACCTGACCATCTAGCCCCTCCCCCTGACCATCTGGTCCCTCCCACCTGACCATCTGGCCCCTCCCACCTGACCATCTGGCCCCTCCCTCCTGACCATCTGGCCCCTCCCTCCTGACCATCTGGCCCCTCCCTCCTGACCGTCTGGCCCCTCCCTCCTGACCATCTGGCCCCTCCCACCTGACCGTCTGGCCCCTCCCTCCTGACCATCTGGCCCCGCCCTCCTGACCATCTAGCCCCTCCCTCCTGACCTAATGGCCCCTCCCACCTGACCATCTGGCCCCTCCCTCCTGACCATCTGGCCCCTCCCTCCTGACCATCTGGTCCCGCCCTCCTGACCATCTAGCCCCTCCCTCCTGACCATCCAGCCCCTCCCACCTGACCACCTAGCCCCTCCCTCCTGACCATCTAGCCCCTCCTGACCACCTAGCCCCTCCCTCCTGACCATCTAGCCCCTCCCTCTTGACCATCTAGCCCCTCCCTCCTGACCTAATGGCCAAGACCTGTTGGTCAGTGACTGGTTTGAGGCAGCTGGGAGCAGGCATGTTGTAACCAGAGGATCCCATGTGTCCCGTCCCAGAGCTGAGGCGGCAACACTCGGAGCCTCAGCAGACCAAGCACTCCTCCAGAGAGAGGGCAACTCTTCGACCATGGGGATTGGGTTTAATCACAGCTCCCAGAGCAGGGTGGATGGGCTGGGGATTCTGGCCTCGTATCACACCAGGAGAAGAGGAGGCATTGTGTGCGGAGGCTGAGTTACGTCTTGTTGGCTGTGGGAGGGAGATCTCCCATCTTTTTCCATCTCCACCTCCATCTCCATCTCTCTCTCCATCTCTCTCCATCTCCCCTTCTCCCTCCATCTTAACCTCTCTCCATCAATGCTGGCCGAGCTCCCTTTATTGTGTCCTGGGTTGGCAGTGACACTGGAATGAATGCTGAATAGCTGGTGGGAAGAGTGAGACAGGGAGTGCTCTGTGATCCGGGCTGATTGAATACAAGGGCTGTCTCCAGGGTTAGGCTAATTGCTATCAGCTATTAACACTTTCATTGACGGATTTTGTCCATTTCCCATTTAAACCTTTGGCACTAAGAGTGATGTGAGGCCTCACTGCGCCCCATTGTGAACACTCCCAGATTGTGCAGCCCGCCTTCTAGCAGCTCTCGCCTTGAATCCCGTCCAGAGAGGGTAAAAGTCTCCCCTCGCTCTCGCCCTTTCATGCTGGAAGGGGCGGTGCGATGAGTTAGAACATTGTCCCCTCACCCCTGCCATATGGGTTTGATTCTGGGCCAGATCGAGGGTTAAAGGGAACTGAGTGACGCAGTGTGTTCAAGAATGTCATCCTTCCATCTCTGGGATACAAGTTTGATTCAAAGTCAAGAACAGACCAAAGTTTGTCTCTAACAACAGTTGAAGGCACAGGGTACAGTGTTAAAGGCACATCCATTCACCAGGCGACACAAGCGGAACGCAGAGGTTTAAGTGTGCTCTGGGTGTGAGTGTGAATGAGGGGACGGCTCCCCACTGCTCTACCTTATCTCAGCTGATAGCCCATTAGATTAAAGGCCGAGTGTACGGTGCGCAGTGAAGCTGCCAATGTTCCTGAGTCTGGGGCCAGCTGCTTTGTTACTGACCCTGTGAAGGACAGATCCTTGGCTCAGGGCTAAAAAACCACAGCAATTCCGAGCTGGCAGCAAACAGCACGAAGTCAGTGCCTCGCGAGACACTAAATGTCAGCAGGTGTTAGAGGAGCAACGAGATAAACAAGGAGATAAGTGATGTGTTCAGGATAGAGGCTGGGCACAAGGAGCCTTCCAGCACCGTCTGATACCCTGACACCGTCTGGTACACTATCTAGTACACCGGCACCGTCTGATACACTGTCTGGTACACCGGCACCGTCTGATACACTGTCTGATACCCCGACTCCGTCTGGTACACCGTCACCGTCTGATACACCGTCTGATACACTGTCCGATACCCCGCCACTGTCTGATACACCGGCACCATTTGATACATCGTCTGATACACTGTCTGGCACCCTGGCACCGTCTGATACACTGTCTGATACACCCTCACTGTCTGGTACACCGTCACCGTCTGATACACTGTCTGGTACACTGGCACCATCTGATACACCGTCTGATGCACCGTCACCGTCTGAAACACTGTCTGGTACACCGGCACCATCTGATACACCGTCACCATCTGAAACACTGTCTGGTACACCGTCACCGTCTGATACACTGTCTGGTACACTGGCACCATCTGATACACTGTCTGGTACACTGGCACCATCTGAAACACTGTCTGGTACACCGGCACCATCTGATACACCGTCACCATCTGAAACACTGTCTGATACACCGTCACCATCTGAAACACTGTCTGGTACACCGTCACCGTCTGATACACTGTCTGGTACACTGGCACCATCTGATACACCGTCTGATGCACCGTCACCGTCTGAAACACTGTCTGGTACACCGGCACCATCTGATACACCGTCACCATCTGAAACACTGTCTGGTACACCGGCACCATCTGAAACACTGTCTGATGCACCGGCACCATCTGAAACACTGTCTGGTACACCGGCACCATCTGATACACTGTCTGGTACACCGGCACCATCTGATACACCCTCACTGTCCGGTACACCGTCACCGACTGATATACCATCTGATACCCCGGCATCGTCTAATACCGCGGTGATGTCTGCCACTGTCTCACTGAGTCTGTTCCTGTCTGGGATGTGTCTGTGATTCTCAGACCCTGGTCTCAGTGTCTCGAGACCCAGCCACTGGGCTCGCACAGTCCTGACTCGACCCTCTGATTTGTGCGTCTCCCCATGGCAATGTTCTCGTGCCCCGTTCCCTGACCCTGCCTGACCCCATCCAGTGTTGAAGAGAACGGGACTCGATACTGCTTCTGCTTTCATTTAATCGAGCCTCTGAAGGTTGGTCCCTCACTAGCCTCAAACGCAATCAGCCGAGGCTCCAGGACCTCATCCAAAATGTTCCACAGTACAGAGCGGTCTCTGTGGAGAAGGTCGCACCAGATGCAAGGGGTGCAAAGATCAACGGGTCCCGTGTTGCAGGGTGATTGTATTCCCATAATCTCCCCTCAAGTCACCACACGCCCCCTGCACCTTGCTAAAATAGTCACTCTTCCTACATGAGCTGAGCACAAGGCTGTTCTACTGTGGGAGCATCACCCGCCAGTCGGATCTTGCTTTCGATTGATCCCGTGCCCCCACCCCGCCACCATCCCAGTCAAATAAGGTGCAGACCCTCACCGACTAGGGTCACGTGAAGAATGGCCACTCAGTGCTGGGGGGGAGGGGGAGGAAATGGGGGGTAAAAGAAAAGGAACAGAATTAAAAAGGAAAGAATGGAGGAAGGAAGGGATAAAAACAGCAAAAACAGCTGGGTAGAAAAGGGGAAAGGAAGGAAGAACTGAAAACAAAGTGAAGATAAACGAGCTAAGGAGGTGCGGGGAGTGGGTGCGGGGAGTGGTGGGAGCGGGGAGTGGTGGGCGCGGGGAGTGGTGGGCGCGGGGAGTGGTGGGCGCGGGGAGTGGTTGGCGCGGGGAGTGGTGGGCGCGGGGAGTGGTGGGCGCGGGGAGTGGTGGGCGCGGGGAGTGGTGGGCGCGGGGTGTGGTGGGCACGGGGTGTGGTGGGCGCGGGGTGTGGTGGGCGTGGGGTGTGTTTGGCGCGGGGAGTGTGTGCGGGGTGTGGTGGGTGCGGAGAGTGGTGGGTGCAGAGAGTGGGCGCGGGGAGTGGTGGGCGCGGGGAGTGGGTGCGGGGTGTGGTGGGCGCGGGGTGTGGTGGGCGCGGGGTGTGGTGGGCGTGGGGAGTGGTGGGCGTGGGGTGTGGTGGGCGCGGGGAGTGGTGGGCGCGGGGAGTGGTGGGCGTGGGGAGTGGTGGGCGCGGGGTGTGGTGGGCGCGGGGAGTGGTGGGCGCGGGGAGTGGTGTGAGACAGAGCGGAGAGTTGCTGGCACAGATCAAGTGCAGAATGGCCGTTTGTTCTGTTTCACACACCCAAGTTCGTTGATCTGAAGTATTTGTGAGGTTGGTGTCTGATTATTATACACAGTAACCCCCCTCACCAAGTAACTTCACCCTGAATTTCCATAACATCTGAAATAATCAGATACCGCTGTAATCCAGCGATAAACTCACCCACTCCCCCCACCCCTCCCCCACCATGATATTCTGGTGCCTCACCCCTCAGCTGTAACACTTCGATCCGGTCAATCTGTGCCATGCCTGCCAGGTTCAATCTGCAGCACTTTCACACCGAGATGAGCAAAGGCTGGAGGTTTCTGCAGCGATCAGGTAAGACACGGCAATCGAGGGATTAGACACAAGTACAAGAACTGGGGGTAGGGAATGTACTCCCCCCACAGCCCGTCCTTCACCCACCTCCTAGTGTCACTGTGGCTCAGTGGGTAGTGCACTCACATCTGAGTCAAAAGGTTGTGGGTTCAAGTCCCACTCTAGAGACTCGAGCACAAAAATCTAGGAAATCTGAGGGAGCGCCTCACTGTCGGAGGGCCAGTACTGAGGGAGCGCCGCACTGTCGGAGGGGCAGTACTGAGGGAGCGCCGCACTGTCGGAGGGGCAGTACTGAGGGAGCGCCGCACTGTCGGAGGGGCAGTACTGAGGGAGCGCCGCACTGTCGGAGGGGCAGTACTGAGGGAGCGCCGCACTGTCGGAGGGTCAGTACTGAGGGAGCGCCGCACTGTCGGAGGGGCAGTACTGAGGGAGCGCTGCACTGTCGGAGGGTTAATACTGAGGGAGCGCTGCACTGTCGGAGGGGCAGTACTGAGGGAGCACCGCACTGTCGGAGGGTCAGTACTGAGGGAGCGCCGCACTGTCGGAGGGGCAGTACTGAGGGAGCGCCGCACTGTCGGAGGGGCAGTACTGAGGGAGCGCCGCACTGTCGGAGGGTCAGTACTGAGGGAGCGCCGCACTGTCGGAGGGGCAGTACTGAGGGAGCGCTGCACTGTCGGAGGGTTAATACTGAGGGAGCGCTGCACTGTCGGAGGGGCAGTACTGAGGGAGCACCGCACTGTCGGAGGGGCAGTACTGAGGGAGTGCCGCACTGTCGGAGGGGCAGTACTGAGGGAGCGCCGCACTGTCGGAGGGGCAGTACTGAGGGAGCGCCGTCTTTCGGATGAGACGTTAAATCGAGGCCCCATCCACCTCTCAGGCGGGTGTAAAAGAATTCTCCCCGGTGTCCTGTGGCCAAGATTTATCCCTCAACCAAAATCACTGAAAGAAATGATATGGTTTTTATCACATTGCTGCTCGTGAGGTCTTGCTGTGCGCAAATTGGCTGCTGCATTTCCTACATTACAACAGTGACTACACCTCAAAAGTACCTCATTGGCTGTAAAGCGCTTTGGGACATCCTGAGGTTGTGAAAGGCGCTATAGAAATGCAAGTCATCTTTCTTTTTTCCACCCTCACATCCCTGTGCTCTGGAACTCTCTCCCTAAACTTCTTGGTGTTGTCGCATCTCTCCCCAGTTCCGAACGCCTCCTTAAATCCCTCCTCCCCCTCCCCCTCCCCCGCTCAGTGTCCGGTTTCTCTCAGAATCACCTTGGATTGTTCCATTGTGTTGAAGGAGTCCCATTTTCGATCCCCAGAGTGAGCAAATATCAGGCCCATTCCTGCTGCAGGGGACTGCGATCAGTCAGCCCTAGAACTCACCACACAGACCCACGCCCTGTAACCCGGACTTGGCAGTGGTGAGGGGGACGTTTGTGGGTCTGGTCAGGAGGGGTGACGACTGACTCCCCAGCCCACACTTGGAGGATGGGTGTGTTATAAATTCTCACCGCGCTGAAAGAGTTAACACTCGCTGCCCAAGTTCGACCTGGTGCACTGCGCCCCCGGGGAGCGTGGATTGAATTTCCTGCCCGTGCAGAACTCTGCCCCCTGGGGGGAGCATGGACTGTGAGAGGGGACCCTACGGGGAGGGGTTTGTGAAGGGGTGGTTGTACAAGGGTGTTTGTGGGGGGTGGGGGTTGTTCGGGGGGGTTGGAGTGGGGGGAAAGCCCAGTACCAGAGATGTGGCAGCAGCTCATTCTGTTTTTCCGTTCACTGTTTGGGCGGATTAAACAGATCGAGACTCCAGTTGGTTCCATCCATCATTCCCACTGGGAAATTAGATTTGAGATAATCTGATTTCTTGGAAAAAAAGATTTATTTTCCTTTTGGATCGCATCTATGATTCTATTTTGCATTTAGCTGGGATTTGTGTTGAACACGAGAGAGAGACAAAGAGAGAGTGCTGTGACTCTGCAGTGATCGGGTACTGTACCTTTAATTAACCCTCTGCAGTGATCAGGTACTGTACCTTTAATTAACCCTCTGCAGTGATCAGGTACTGTACCTTTAATTAACCCTCTGCAGTGATCAGGTACTGTACCTTTAATTAACCCTCTGCAGTGATCAGGTACTGTACCTTTAATTAACCCTCTGCAGTGATCAGGTACTGTGCCTTTAATTAACCCTCTGCAGTGATCAGGTACTGTACCTTTAATTAACCCTCTGCAGTGATCAGGTACTGTACCTTTAATTAACCCTCTGCAGTGATCAGGTACTGTACCTTTAATTAACCCTCTGCAGTGATCAGGTACTGTACCTTTAATTAACCCTCTACAGTGATCAGGTACTGTACCTTTAATTAACCCTCTGCAGTGATCAGGTACTGTACCTTTAATTAACCCTCTGCAGTGATCAGGTACTGTGCCTTTAATTAACCCTCTGCAGTGATCAGGTACTGTACCTTTAATTAACCCTCTGCAGTGATCAGGTACTGTACCTTTAATTAACCCTCTGCAGTGATCAGGTACTGTACCTTTAATTAACACACTGCAGTGATCAGGTACTGTACCTTTAATTAACACACTGCAGTGATCGGGTACTGTACCTTTAATTAACCCTCTGCAGTGATCGGGTACTGTACCTTTAATTAACCCTCTGCAGTGATCAGGTACTGTACCTTTAATTAACCCTCTGCAGTGATCGGGTACTGTACCTTTAATTAACCCTCTGCAGTGATCGGGTACTGTACCTTTAATTAACCCTCTGCAGTGATCAGGTACTGTACCTTTAATTAACCCTCTGCAGTGATCGGGTACTGTACCTTTAATTAACCCTCTGCAGTGATCGGGTACTGTACCTTTAATGAACCCTCTGCAGTGATCAGGTACTGTACCTTTAATTAACACACTGCAGTGATCAGGTACTGTACCTTTAATGAACCCTCTGCAGTGATCAGGTACTGTACCTTTAATTAACCCTCTGCAGTGATCAGGTACTGTACCTTTAATTAACCCTCTGCAGTGAGCAAACACACAGACACTCCGCTCTGTAGAACTGTATTTCAGTGAGAGTCAGTACCATGAGGGCAGGGGAGAAATTTGGGAAAGGGGAGATTAGAGAACAGTTTGGGTATTTTATACTTTGCCGAGTGAGCATGAGGTCAGGCAAGCTGGGAATGTGCTGTCTCACTGACAGTTGTGGATCAGATCTCTGCCTCTGTTTTTCAGGCTGATTGTCGTGATGTCGGAGGTAATGGAGAGGCCTCGCAGTGGACTGAGCCAAACGTCCAGCATCATCACCGTCTCCTCCATCAACACCGTATTGGGCTCAAAGGTTAGCAAGCAGGCACTCTGAAATCTGTGGAGTCTCCCACTCCCCCCTCCCCCGGTCCCCCCTCCCCCCTCCCCCTGGTCCCCCCTCCCCCCGGTCTCCCCTCCCCCCCCCGGTCTCCCCTCCCCCCGGTCTCCCCTCCCCCCCGGTCTCCTCCCCCCCCGGTCTCCCCTCCCCCCAGTCTCCCCTCCCCCCAGTCTCCCCTCCCCCCGGTCTCCCCTCCCCCAGTCTCCCCTCCCCCCAGTCTCCCCTCCCCCCCAGTCTCCCCTCCCCCCGGTCTCCCCTCCCCCAGTCTCCCCTCCCCCAGACTCCCCTCCCCCCGGTCTCCCCTCCCCCCAGGCTCCCCTCCCCCCGGTCTCCCCTCCCCCCGGTCTCCCCTCCCCCCGGTCTCCCCTCCCCCCAGTCTCCCCTCCCCCTAGGCTCCCCTCCCCCTAGGCTCCCCTCCCCCCGGTCTCCCCTCCCCCCGGTCTCCCCTCCCCCAGTCTCCCCTCCCCCCGGTCTCCCCTCCCCCCCGGTCTCCTCTCCCCCGGTCTCCCCTCCCCCCCGGTCTCCCCTCCCCCCGGTCTCCCCTCCCCCAGTCTCCCCCTCCCCCAGACTCCCCTCCCCCCGGTCTCCCCCTCCCCCCGGTCTCCCCTCCCCCCCCCGGTCTCCCCTCCCCCCCCCCGGTCTCCCCTCCCCCCCCCGGTCTCCCCTCCCCCCGGTCTCCCCACCCCCAGTCTCCCCTCCCCCAGACTCCCCTCCCCCCGGCCTCCCCTCCCCCCGGTCTCCCCTCCCCTCGGTCTCCCCTCCCCCGGTCTCCCCTCCCCCCGGTCTCCTCTCCCCCCAGGCTCCCCTCCCCCCGGTCTCCCCTCCCCCCCGGTCTCCCCTCCCCCCCCCGGTCTCCCCTCCCCCCGGCCTCCCCTCCCCCCGGTCTCCTCTCCCCCTAGGCTCCCCTCCCCCCGGTCTCCCCTCCCCCCGGTCTCCCCTCCCCCCCCGGTCTCCCCTCCCCCCCCCGGTCTCCCCTCCCCCCGGTCTCCCCTCCCCCAGTCTCCCCTCCCCCAGACTCCCCTCCCCCCGGTCTCCCCTCCCCCCGGTCTCCCCTCCCCTCGGTCTCCCCTCCCCCCGGTCTCCCCTCCCCCTCGGTCTCCCCTCCCCCGGTCTCCCCTCCCCCCCGGTCTCCTCTCCCCCCGGGCTCCCCTCCCCCCGGTCTCCCCTCCCCCCGGTCTCCCCTCCCCCCCCCTGGTCTCCCCTCCCCCCGGTCTCCCCTCCCCCAGTCTCCCCTCCCCCAGTCTCCCCTCCCCCAGACTCCCCTCCCCCCGGTCTCCCCTCCCCCCGGTCTCCCCTCCCCTCGGTCTCCCCTCCCCCCGGTCTCTCCTCCCCTCGGTCTCCCCTCCCCCGGTCTCCCCTCCCCCCGGTCTCCTCTCCCCCCAGGCTCCCCTCCCCCCGGTCTCCCCTCCCCCCGGTCTCCTCTCCCCCCAGGCTCCCCTCCCCCCGGTCTCCCCTCCCCCCGGTCTCCCCTCCCCCCCCCCCCGGTCTCCCCTCCCCCCGGTCTCCTCTCCCCCGGTCTCCCCTCCCCCGGTCCCCCCCTCCCCCGGTCTCCCCTCCCCCCGGTCTCCCCTCCCCCCAGGCTCCCCTCCCCCCGGTCTCCCCTCCCCCCGGTCTCCCCTCCCCCCCCCCGGTCTCCCCTCCCCCCGGTCTCCTCTCCCCCGGTCTCCCCTCCCCCGGTCTCCCCTCCCCCAGTCTCCCCTCCCCCAGACTCCCCTTCGCCCGGTTATCTCTCTCCTATTCTTTCCAGCTTTGGTGGAATCCTGACTGTGGGACTGAGCCATTCCCCTGGTGCCCTGCATTGTAACAGGAGGAGAACATAAGAACATAAGAATTAGGAGCAGAAGTCGGCCACATGGCCCCTCGAGCCTGCTCCGCCATTCAATAAGATCATGGCTGATCTTCGACCTCAACTCCACTTTCCCACCCGATTCCCAGATCCATTAATTCCCTTAGAGTCCAAAAATCTATCGATCTCAGCCTGGAATATACTCAAAGACTCAGCATTCACAGCCCTCTGGGGCAGAGAATTCCAAAGATTCACAACCCTCTGAGTGAAGAAATTCCTCCTCATCTCAGTCTTAAATGCCTGACCCCTTATCCTGAGACTATGCCCCCTAGTTCTAGACACTCCAACCGGGGGGAAACAACCTCTCAGCATCTACCCTGTCAATCCCCCTCAGAATCTTGTATGTTTCAATGAGTTCACCTCTCATTCTTCTAAACTCCAGAGAGTATCGGCCCATTCTACACAATCTCTCCTCATAGGACAGCCCTCTCATCACAGGAATCAATCCAGTGAACCTTTGTTGCACCGCCTCCAAGGCAAGTATATCCTTCCTCAGATAAGGAGACCAGAACTGTGCACAGTGCTCCAGGTGTGGTCTCTGTATAATTGTAGCAAGGCTTCCTTACTCTTATACTCCAGCCCCCTTGCAATAAAGGCCAACATGCCATTTGCCTTCCTTATTGCTTGCTGTACCTGCATGCTAGCTTTCTGTGTTTCTTGCACGAGGACACCCAAATCTCTCTGAACACCGACATTTGAAACTTTCTCACCATTTAAAAAATATTGCGCCCCTCGAGCCCGTTCCGCCATTCTATTCGATCATGGCTAATCTTGTATCTCAACTCCATTTACCCCCCTTTGCAGCATGTCCCTTACCCACCAAAAATCTATCCAGCTCACTCTTCAATTTTAATTTGACCCCCAGCCTCGACAGCCTTTTGGGGAGAGAGTTCCAGATTTCCACTGCCCTTTGTGTGAAGAAGTGCTTCCTGACATCACCCCTGAACGGCCTGACTCTAATTTTAAGGTTACGCCCCCTTGTTCTGGACTCCCCCCACCAGAGGAAAGAGTTTCTCTCCATCTACCCGATCAACTCCTTTAATCATCTTAAGGACCTCGATCAGATCACCCCTTAATCTTCTATAATCAAGGGAATACAAGCCCAGTCTGTGTAACCTGTCCTCATAATTTAACCCTTTTAGAAACATAGAAACATAGAAGATAGGAGCAGGAGTAGGCCATTCGGCCCCTCGAGCCTGCTCCGCCATTCAATGCGATCATGGCTGATCATCCAAACTCAGTACCCTGTCCCTGCTTTCTCCCCATATCCCTTGATCCCTTTAGCCTTAAGAAATATATCCAACTCCTTCTTGAATATATTTAATGAATTGGCCTCAACTGCCTTCTGTGGTAGAGAATTCCACAGGTTCACCACTCTCTGGGTGAAGAAATTTCTCCTCATCTCAGTCCTAAATGGCTTACCCCTTATCCTTACAATGTGACCCCTGGTTCTGGACTCCCCGACCATCGGGAACATCCTTCCTGTCTGTCTAGTCCTGTTAGAATTTTATAAGTTTCAATGAGAACCCCTCTCATTCTTCTAAACCCTAGCGAATATAAGCCTAATCGACCCAATCTCTCCTCATACATCATTCCTGCCATCCCAGTTATCAGTCTGGTGAATCTTCGCTGCACTCCTTCCATGACAAGAACATCCTTCCTCAGATAAGGCGACCAAAACTGCACACAATACTCAAGGTGCGGTCTCACTGAGGCCCTGTACAACTGCAGCAAGACATCCTTTCTCCTGTACTCGAATCCTCTCGCTATGAAGGCCAACATACCATTTGCCTTCTTAACCGCCTGCTGCACCTGCATGCTTACCTTCAGCAACTGGTGTACAATGACACCCAGGTCTCGTTGCACTTCCCCTTTTCCCAATCTATTGCCATTCAGATAATAATCTGTCTTCCTGTTTTTGCCACCTAAGTGGATAACCTTGCATTTATCCACATTATACTGCATCTGCCATGCATCTGCCCAATCACCCAACCTGTCCAAATTATACTGGAGTTTCTCTGCATCCTCCTCATAGCACACACGACCACCCAGCTTTGTGTCGTCTGCAAATTTGGAGATATTACATCTAGTTCCCTCATCTAGATCATTAATATATATTGTGAATAGCTGGGGTCCTCGCACCGATCCCTGCGGTACCTGCCACTGTCTGCCACTCGGAAAAAGACCCGTTTATTCCAACTCTTTGCTTCCTGTCTGCCAACCAGTTCTCTATCCAAGTCAGTACCTTACCCCCAATCCCATGTGCTTTAACTTTACACGCTAATCTCTTATGCGGGACCTTATCGAAAGCCTTCTGAAAGTCCAAATACACCACATCCACTGGTTCTCCCTTATCTATTCTACCAGTTACATCCTCAAAAAATTCCAGTAGATTAGTCAAGCACGATTTACCTTTTGTAAATCCATGTTGACTTTGTCCGATCCTGTCCGACTTTAGCCCCGGTATCATTCTGGTGAATCTGTGCTGCTCCCCCTCCAAGGACAATAGGGCAGAAATTCGGTATCGCCCCGTTTGGGGTGCGATTATCGGCCGGGTGCAAAGTTTAGCGCCTGACATTAATTATCGCCTCCGACTGCAAACTTGGCTTCTATCGCCCCTGGAGGTGATTGGAGCGCTAAATCAGACGCTGCACACCTGTCTTAAGGCGCTAACGCCGAGGAGCGAGGCGCTACCTCAGAGCGCTGGCGAAGCTCATGTGATGTCAGTCAGCAATGGAACACAGACACACTGGCGCCGGCCAGTTCTTAAAGGGGAGGGTCGATCTTGCTCTCCATCCACATCCTGCTCATTGCAGCCTTGAATCTCGGCCTGGAGAGACCTGTACATCAAATCTGCTGGAAAGAACAATGGAGGCCCAGGGAAAGAACTCAGAGTGCAGCCCCCACAGTCTCTTCTAAATCGATGCAAGGAAGATCAAATTAAAAAAAACCTGCAAAGTGCTGCTCAGTACCCAAAACTCCTCAACACAGCTTTGAATATTTCCTGCAGTCTCTCTCAGGATGCGTGGTGAAAAAATTTCGCCCAAAAAAAGGGCAGGAAGCGGTCGCCTTTAAATAGCGCTCCCCCAGTCCCTTCCCGACTGCAAAACACTCCCCTCAACCTGTCGTTGCTAGCGGCAGGCAGTAAAACAGGGGGCGCCACTCAATATCCGGTCCGGGGCGCTACCGGGGCTTTGCACGCTCGACTGACGTCACAATCTGCCGGCGCCGCAAAATGTCTAGTCAATTTTGTGAGCGGCGCAAACATCGCCGCGCCCGGGCGCTAGTTGCTTTGCGCCCCATTAGCGCCCTCTTAAGGCGCTAACGGGAGGCGCAAACCAACCGAATTTTTCCCCCAATATATCCTTCCTGAGGAGCGGTGCCCAGAACTGAACCCAGTTACTCCAGATGGGGTCTAACCAGAGCTCTGTACAATGAACATAACTTCTACCTCTTTGTATTCCAGCCCCCTCAAGATAAAGGCCAACATTCCATGAGCCTTTTTAATTATATTTTGTACCTTTCCACTAGTGATTTCTGTACTTGAAATCCTAAATCTCTCAGCTCCTCCAGTTCCCAGCTTCTCGCCATTTAGAAAATACACTGATCGATCTTTCTTGGGTCCAAAGTGGATGACCTCACACTTTCCCACACTGAACTCCATCTGTCACAGTTTTGCCCACTCACAGAATCTATCAATGTCCCTTTGTAACTTTCTGCTCCCATCGACACTACTTACTGAGCCTCCTAACTTAGTGTCGTCAGCAAACTTGA
This sequence comes from Somniosus microcephalus, assembly GCF_052327205.1. Classification (NCBI taxonomy): domain Eukaryota; kingdom Metazoa; phylum Chordata; class Chondrichthyes; order Squaliformes; family Somniosidae; genus Somniosus; species Somniosus microcephalus. Next base: position 42,830,036 of record NC_141014.1, read on the forward strand.
ATATATGGCTCTCTATTCCTTCAAGTATGTCATTGATAAATATGGTAAAAAGCTGAGGCCCCAGTACAGGGGGACATCACTAGTCACAGTCGGCCTATCAGCGTATTTTTTTAAATTTGCTTGTGGGAATGTGGGCGTCGCTGGCAAGGCCAGCATTTATTGCCCATCCCTAATTGCCTTTGAGAAGGTGGTGGTGAGCCACCTTCTTGAACCGCTGCAGTCCGTGTGGTGAAGGTACTCCCACAGTGCTGTTAGGGAGGGAGTTCCAGGATTTTGACCCAGCGACGATGAAGGAACGGCCGATATATTTCCAGTTCAGGATGGTGTGTGACTTGGAGGGGAACTTGGAGGTGGTGGTGTTCCCATGCGCCTGCTGCCCTTGTCCTTCTAGGTGGTAGAGGTCGTGGGTTTGGGAGGTGCTGCCGAAGAAGCCTTGGTGAGTTGCTGCAGTGCATCTTGTAGATGGTACACACTGCAGCCACGGTACGCCGGTGGTGGAGGGAGTGAATGTTTAAGGTGGTGGATGGGGTGCCAATCAAGCGGGCTGCTTTGTCCTGGATGGTGTCGAGCTTCTTGAGTGTTGTTGGAGCTGCACTCATCCAGGCAAGTGGAGAGTATTCCATCACACTCCCTACTTGTGCCTTGTAGATGGTGGAAAGGCTTTGGGGAGTCAGGAGGTGAGACACTCGCCGCAGAATACCCAGCCTCTGACCTGCTCTTGTTGCCGCAGTATTTATGTGGCTGGTCCAGTTAAGTTTCTGGTCAATGGTAACCCCCAGGATATTGATGGTGGGGGATTCGGTGATGGTAATGCCGTTGAATGTCAAGAGGAGGTGGTTAGACTCTCGCTTTTTGGAGATAGTCATCGCCCGGCACTTGTGTGATGCAAATGTTACCTGCCACTTATCAGCCCAAGCCTGAACGTCGTCCAGGTCTTGTTGCATGCGGGCATGGACTGCTTCATTATCTGAGGAGTTGTGAATGGCGCGGAACACTGTGCAGTCATCAGCAAACATCCCCATTTCTTACCTTATGTTGGAGGGAAGGTCATTGATGAAGCAGCTGAAGATGGTTGGGCCTAGGAGACTGCCCTGAGGAACTCCTGCAGCGATGTCCTGGGGCTGTGATGATTGACCACCAACCACCACAACCATCTTCCTTTGTGCTAGGTATGACTCCAGCCAGTGGAGAGTTTTCCCCTCGATTCTCATTGACTTCAGTTTTACTAGGGCTCCTTGATGCCACACTCGGTCAAATGCTGCCTTGATGTCAAGGTCAGTCACTCTCACCTCATTCAGGAATTCAGCTCCTTTGTCCATGTTTGGACCAAGGCTGTAATGAAGTCAGGAGCCAAGTGGTCCTGGCAGAACCCAAACTGGGCATCCGTGAGCAAGTTATTGGTGAGTAAGTGCCGCTTAATAGCAGTGTCGATGACGCCTTCCATCACTTTGCTGATGATTGAGAGTAGACTGATGGGGCGGTAATTGGCTGGGTTGGATTTGTCCTGCTTTTTGTGGACAGGACATACCTGAGCAGTTTTCCACATTGTCGGATAGATGCCAGTGTTGTGGCTGTACTGGAACAGCTTGGCTAGCGGCCCGGCTAGTTCTGGAGCACAAGTCTTCAGCACGATAGCCGGGATGTTGTCGGGGCCCATAGCCTTTGCTGTATCCAGTGCGCTCAGCCGTTTCTTGATATCACGTGGAGTGAATCAAATTGGCTGAAGACTGGCTTCTGTGGTGGTGGAGACCTCAGGAGGAGGCCGATATGGATCATCCACTGGGCACTTCTGGCTGAAGATGGTTACAAACACTTCAGCTTTGTCTTTAGCACTCACGTGCTGGGCTCCACCATCATTGAGGATGGGGATATTCATGGAGCCTCCTCCTCCCGTTAGTTGTTTAATGATCCACCACCATTCACGACTGGATGTGGCAGGACCGCAGAGTTTTGATCTGATCCGTTGATTGTGGGATTCTTAGCCCTGTCTATAGCATGCTGCTTCCACTTTTTAGCATGCATGTAGTCCTGTGTTGCAGCTTCCCCAGGTTGACACCTCATTTTTAGGTACGCCTGGTGCTGCTCCTGGCATGCTCTTCTACACTCCTTATTGAACCAGGGTTGGTCCCCTGGTTTGATGGCAATGGTAGAGCGAGGGATATGCCGGACCATGAGGTTACAGATTGTGGTGGAATACAATTCTGCTGCTGCTGATGGCCCACAGCGCCTCATGGATGCCCAGTGTTATGTATTGTGTGTTCTATTGTGTGTTCTCCTCCCACCTGTGGTGGCGCTGTCACAGGAGATAAATGGTTGGGTGTTCTCTGTTAAGTTTAGCTCTCTTTGTTCGGAACTTTCCAGAACTTCCTTTCCTTCCAATAAAGCACTTCATGTTTGAATCTCTGAGTTCTGAGTCCTAAATTGTGTCTAGGTAGAAAGGTACCGACACAATAAGTGGCAACGAGGAGCGGATGAATCTGCGTACGTTACGGGTGCAGTGAGTAAACAGAAATTTTAATTTGAAACGTGAGATGGCTACTATATTAGGAAACATCGGTGATTTTGATGAAAATGTGGAGAAATGGAGCGCATATACGGAACATTTTGACTATTTTGTATTGGCGAATGCGGTGGCAAATGAAAAGGTCGTGCCTACCTTTTTGAGTGTAATCGGGCCGAAGACATTCAATTTACTTCGCAGCCTCGTGCAGCCAGATAAGCCAGGAACTAAAACATATAAGCAACTAGTGGAAATTCTTGGAGCACATTTTTCACCAAAACCTCTGGTTATTGCTGAGAGATTTAGATTTCACAAACGGAATCAAGAGGAGGGGGAATCAGTGATGATGTTTATTGCTGCTTTAAAAAGGTTATCAGAACACTGCGAGTTCAAGGAGGTGCTGAAGGACACCATTAGAGACAGACTCGTGTGTGGTCTGCAAAATGCAGCCACACAGAAGCGCCTTCTTACTGAGGACAACCTTACTCTTGAAAAGGCCATTGAAGTTAGTGTCTCCATGGAGATGGCGGAAAAGGAGGCTCACCAGTTGAGTTCAACAGGGAGAGTTCACAAGGTGTCGTCTGAGCCTAAAGGTGCGCGGAATGGCACGTTACCGTTGTGGGAAAATGGGCCATCACGCTAATGACTGCTGGTGTACGGAGCTGGAATGCCGAAATTGTGGCAAAAAGGGTCACATTGAACGCGCCTGTAGAGGTAAAAAAAGAACAGACAGAGCTGGGAAGCATGGAAGCAAAATGTCTGTATTTGGACAAGAGAGGAAAAAGAGTGTTCATTCAGTGCAGTATGATGGAACAAGCAAAACAGAGGGGAGCGACACCTCTGAGGAGGAAGAGGTGCACATACTGACGGTTGCAGGTGATTCAAATGGCTACTGGGTGTCACCACTGGTGGAGGGACAATCAGTGCGGATGGAGGTGGACACAGGCGCGGCTGTGTCCCTTGTTTCAGACACTGTCTACAACAAAATGCTAAAGCATCTTACCCTTCAGCCAACAAACATTGTGCTAAAGACGTATACCGGCGAACCTGTGGCCATGAGAGGCGTCATTGAGGTGACAGTTAAATTGAACGGACAGACTGCAAAACTGCCACTATATGTGGTAAAGGGAAATTACCCATCGCTACTGGGACGTGCGTGGCTAGAGAAAATCACGCTGGACTGGCCTGCAGTCCGCATGATGTCAAAAGGGAAGTCAGGTCTGACTGCAGTGTTAAACAAACATGCAGAACTCTTCAATGGGGAACTTGGGAGCATGAAAAAGATCAGCGTGAGACTGGACATTAAACCTGACAGCAAGCCGAAGTTTCACAAAGCCCGACCTGTACCCTATGCAATTAGGCCAAAAGTTGAGGCTAACTTGGAGGCCTTAGTCGAGAATGGAGTCCTGGAGCCTGTGGGCCACACCCATTGTTCCTGTCCTGAAAAAGGATGGATCTGTTCGAATCTGCGGGGATTTTAAAGTGACTATTAACCCGGTGCTGTCTGCGGAACAGTACCCTCTTCCCCTCATTGATGATCTTTTTACGGGCCTGGCCGGAGGGCAAAAGTTCAGCAAAATAGACTTATGCCAGGCTTATCTACAAATGCATGTCAATGACAAATCAAAGGAGCTGCTGACAATTGTGACACACAAGGGGCTATACAGGTACTGCCGCCTTCCGATTGGAATTACGTCGGCCCCTGCTCTATTCCAAAGGGCAATGGATCAGATTTTGAGTGGACTGCCAGGAGTCCAGTGCTACCTGGACGACATCCTTGTCACTGGGACAAATGAGGAGGATCATCTTCTGAACTTGGATGCGACACTACAACGACTGAAAGAGTACGGACTCAGAGTTCGTAAAGACAAATGTGAATTCTTTCAGTCTTCAGTTGAGTACCTGGGGCATGTGATTGACGCTACTGGCCTGCATAAGGTGCCGTCAAAGGTCAAGGTGATCGTGGAGGCCCCAGCACCCCAGAATGTGAGCCAGTTACGTTCATTTCTGGGGCTACTTAACTACTATGGGAAGTTTATTCCAGACTTAGCAACATTGCTGAAGCCGTTACATCAGTTGCTATGTCAAGGCAAAACATGGAAATGGACTGAACTGTGCAACGAAGCTTTCGCCCAAGCAAAGAAAGCATTGCTGAAATCGGAGGTCCTGACACACTTCGACCCAAAGCTACCCGTGCAGCTAGCATGTGATGCATCACCATATGGTGTGGGAGCAGTCATATCCCACATCATGCCTTCGGGTGAAGAGAAACCTATCGCCTTCGTATCACGCACCTTGAACAAGGCCGAGAGTAACTATGCGCAGATCGAGCACGAGGCCTTGGGAATCGTTTTTGGAATTCGAAAATTTCATCAGTACCTGTTTGGGAGAAGGTTCACACTCCTGACGGACCACCGTCCATTGACTTCAATCTTCGGGCCCCACACCGGAATTCCATCTCTCGCTGCAAGCAGGATGCAAAGGTGGGCTTTACTGTTGTCAGGACACACATACGACATCAAATATCGCAAATCAGACTTGCGCGGCAACGCAGACGGTCTCTCGAGGCTACCCTTGCCTGTTACTCCCCCAGAGCCTCGTCAGATAGACATCTTCTACTTTAGACAAGTGGAGGGAGCACCTGTCACTGCAGTTCAGGTGCGAAGGTACACCCGCAACGATCCAGTCCTGTCTGAGGTAATGGATGATGTCATTCGAGGGAGAGCTATAGGAGATTCTCCTAGTTTGAAACCTTACGTTTCAAAAAGAAATGAGCTCTCCGTCCAGGCAGGTTGTCTTCTTTGGGGACGCCGTGTCATCATTCCGCCACCTCTGAGGGAACCTATACTGCAACAACTTCATACAAGCCACAGTGGGATGGTTCGGATGAAGGAAATGGCAAGAAGCTACTTCTGGTGGCCAGGTCTCGATGGGAATATTGAGGAGAAAGCCAAAACATGTTCCCCATGTCAAAGGGTCCGGAATGTTCCACAGCTGGCAACCCTACACCCCTGGGATTGGCCTGCAGAAGTGTGGCAGCGAGTACATGTGGACTTCGCCGGTCCTTTCAAAGAGATGTTTATGGTGGTTGTAGATGCTCATAGCAAGTGGCCGGAGGTCGCTGTGATGAGGTCTACCACAGCAGAGAAAACAATTGAGAAACTTGGTGAGATGTTCAGCCGTTATGGCTCACCGGAACAACTCGTAAGTGACAACAGTCCACAATTTGTATCACAGGAGTTTACAACCTTCCTGCATGTGAATGGTGTCCAACACATCAGGTCTGCGCCCTATCATCCCTCTACTAACGGCCAGGCAGAAAGGTTCGTGCAAACTTTGAAGCACGCCTTGAAGGCATCGCAAGGTCAGGGCTCAATCCACCAACGTCTGAACAGCTTCCTGTTGTCCTACAGGAACGAGCCGCATGCCACAACCAAAACTTCCCCCGCTTCGCTCATGATGAAGAGGCAGTTGCGGACAAGTTTTGACTTACTCAAACCTCCAAGGGCAGAGCAGGTTGTCCATCGTCAACAACAAGCTCAAGTTGAAAAGAGAGAGAAAAGAGCCAAGGAGAGACAGTTTCATCTGGGAGAGCACGTCCTAGCTCGAAACTACAACACTGGACCGAAATGGGTTCCTGCTACGGTGATCGCGCAGACGGGCCCTGTGTCTTACACGGTTCAGACTGCTGAGGACGTCGTCTGGAGAAGACACACGGATCAACTGTTGCTAGGAGCAGAAACAGCCATAGAGGCTCCAACGGCTGGTTGGCTTGAACTGTTTCCGGATGATACCGCAAACCAGCATCCTTTGCCACAGTGCTCTTCTCCAACACAGGAAGTCAAAGAGACTGTTCCACCTGTGCAAACTCCTGACTTTCGACTGACACAGGCACCTTCTCCATCCAGGCCTGTGTCAATGCCTACTGCTGTGGAAGCCAGCGATGACCGCCGGTATCCTGTCAGAGAGCGGCGGCCTCCAAGACGCTTGGATCTGTAGGCTTAGTGGCTTACCCACAAGACTGGGGCAGAATAAACCCCAGGGTAAAGTCAGGGTTTGAGGCAGTCTACCTCTACCCTAGGTTCATTGAGTGCATTGAAAGTAACTTACCTGTTGAGCAATAATGTGGACCTTCCATTTAAGAGGGGAGGAAATGTTATGTATTGTGTGTTCTCCTCCCACCTGTGGTGGCGCTGTCACAGGAGATAAATGGTTGGGTGTTCTCTGTTAAGTTTAGCTCTCTTTGTTCTGAACTTTCCAGAACTTCCTTTCCTTCCAATAAAGCACTTCATGTTTGAATCTCTGAGTTCTGAGTCCTAAATTGTGTCTAGGTAGAAAGGTACCGACACAATACCCAGCTTTGAGCTGCTAGATCTGTTCTGAATCTATCCCATTTAGCACGGAGGTAGTGCCACACAACATGATGGAGGGTGTCCTCAGTGTGAAGACGGGACTTCGTCTCCACAATGACTGTGCGGTGGTCACTGCTACCAATGCTGTCATGGACAGATGCAGACTGGCAGCTATGTTCTTCAGGACTCGGCCAGCTTGGTCAGTAGTGGTGCTACCGAGCTGCTTTTAGTGATGGGACATTGAAGTCCCCCACCCAGAGTACATTCTGTGCCCTTGCTATTCTCAGTGCTTCTTCCAAGCAGTGTTCAACATGGAGGAGTACTGATTCATCAGCTGAGGGAGGGCGGTAGGTGGTAATCGGCCCATGCTTGACCTGAAGCCATGGGGTCCGGAGTCAATGTTGAGGACTCCCAGGGCCACCCCTGGTGGGTCTGTTCTGCCAGTGGAACAGGACATACCCAGGGATGGTGATGGAGGAGTCTGGGACATTGGCTGAAAGGTATGATTCTGTGAGTATGACGATGTCAGGCTGTTGCTTGACTAGTCTGTGGGACAGCTCTCCCAATTTTGGCCCAAGTCTCCAGATGTTGGTGAGGAGGACTTTACAGGGTCGACTGGGCTGGGGTGTGCCATTGCCGTGTCTGTAGCCGGTGCCTAGGTCGATCCGTCCAGTTTCATTCTTATTATTGTTTCTTGTAGCGGTTTGTTACAACTGAGTGTCTCGTTGGGCCATTTCAGAGGGTAGTTAAGAGTCAACCACATTGCTGTGGGTCTGGAGTTACATATCGGCCAGACCGGGTAAGGACGGCAGATTTCCTTCCCTAAAAGACGTTAGTGAACCCGATGGGTTTTTACGACAATCCGATAGTTTCATGGTCACCATTACGGATACTGGCATTTTATTCCGGATTTATTTAATTAACTAAATTTAAATTCCCAGCTGCCGTGGTGGGATTTGAACTCACGGCTCACAGATCACTAGTCTGTACCTCTGCATTACTAGTCCAGTAACATAACCACTAGGCTACCATTCCCACGTATGTTTCCTTTATCCCCACTCTCTGTCTCCCAACCAGTTACTGACCCAGTTACCAGAAGTATAGAGTAACTAGTGATGGGAGGCGGTGTGGCACTGAGCCCCACAGCCCAGGACGGTCTGGTTCCGACCTCTGTCAGTGTGGGGTTACCTGGGCACGTCTGCTGACGGGGACCCTCTTTAAACTGGGCTGCAGTGGTCCCCACGCGGACCCCCTTTAATCGATTCTAATTTCATTCGCTAGTTTCACCTCTGACCCGTTTATTCTGGTTTGTTTTTGTGCAGCCAGTCCGAGCGATGAAGAAAGTTCACACTTTCGCCAAGAGGGAGCAGGCGATAAAACGAGATCCCAACTCGCTGACGGTGATCCGGGGGTGGCTCAACAAACAGGTACCAGGGAAGGGAAGGGGGCGCGGTTTTTAAAGACGTGGGGCTGATTGCCCCACCTCCAGCCCTGGACCCCATCAGCCTCTTTAAGCCGCGGCCACTGTGTCCAGACACCTGGCGCTGTTCCTGGGCATTGCTGGCGACACTGGGCGATGAAGGCCGAGGAGCGAAACTCGCTACAGCATGGGCTCCCTCTGGTGGCCCAGTGAATAAAATCACCGGTTGCAGCCCAGAGATCTTGGGCCAGGGACAGAGAGAGCAACCAGGATTCCCCATCCCAACACCCTCGGGAACTGTACCCCAGAGAGTCAGCACCCGGGGAACTGTACCCCAGTGAGAATCAGCATCTTCAGGCACTGTACCCCAGAGAGTCAGCACCCGGGGAACTGTACCCCAGTGAGAATCAGCATCTTCAGGCACTGTACCCCAGTGAGTGTCAGCATCTTCAGGAACTGTACCCCAGAGAGTCAGCACCTTCAGGAACTGTACCCCAGTGAGAGTCAGCACCTTCACGAACTGTACCCCAGTGAGAGTCAGCACCTTCAGGAACTGTACCTCAGCGAGAGTCAGCACCTTCAAGAACTGTACCCCAGTGAGAGTCAGCAAGTTCAGGAACTGTACCCCAGAGAGTCAGCACCTTCAGGAACTGTACCCCAGTGAGAGTCAGCACATTCAGGAACTGTGTCCCAGTGAGAGTCAGCACCTTCAGGAACTGTACCCCAGTGAGAGTCAGCACCTTCAGGAACTGTACCCCAGTGAGAGTCAGCACCTTCAGGAACTGTACCCCAGTGAGAGTCAGCACCTTCAGGAACTGTACCCCAGTGAGAGTCCGCACCTTCAGGAACTGTACCCCAGTGAGAATCAGCATCTTCAGGCACTGTACCCCAGTGAGTGTCAGCACCTTCAGGAACTGTACACCAGCGAGAGTCAGCACCTTCAGGAACTGTACCCCAGTGAGAGTCAGCACCTTCAGGAAATGTACCCCAGCGAGAGTCAGCACCTTCAGGAACTGTACCCCAGTGAGAGTCAGCACCTTCAGGAACTGTACCCCAACGAGAGTCAGCACCTTCAGGAACTGTACCCCAGTGAGAGTCAGCACCCGGGGAACTGTACCCCAGTGAGAGTCAGCACCCGGGGAACTGTACCCCAGTGAGAGTCAGCACCTTCAGGAACTGTACCCCAGTGAGAGTCAGCACCTTCAGGAACTGTACCCCAGTGAGAGTCAGCAGCTTCAGGAACCGTACCCCAGTGAGAGTCAGCACCTTCAGGAACTGTACCCCAGTGACAGTCAGCACCTTTAGGAACTGTACCCCAGAGAGCCAGCACCTTCAGGAACTGTACACCAGTGAGAGTCAGCACCTTCAGGAACTGTACCCCACTGAGAGTCGGCACCGTCAGGAACTGTACCCCAGTGAGAGTCAGCACTTTCAGTAACTGTTCCCCAGTGAGAGACAGCAGCTTCAGGAACTGTACACCAGCGAGAGTCAGCACCTTCAGGAACTGTACCCCAGTGAGAGTCAGCACCTTCAGGAACTGTACCCCAGAGAGAGTCAGCACCTTCAGGAACTGTATCCCAGTGAGAGTCAGCACCTTCAGGAACTGTACCCCAGTGAGAGTCAGCACCCAGGGAACTGTACCCCAGTGAGAGTCAGCACCTTCAGGAACTGTACCCCAGTGAGAGTCAGCACCTTCAGGACCTGTACCCCAGTGAGAGTCAGCACCCGGGGAACTGTACCCCAGTGAGAGTCGGCACCTTCAGGAACTGTACCCCAGTGAGAGTCAGCACTTTCAGTAACTGTTCCCCAGTGAGAGACAGCAGCTTCAGGAACTGTACACCAGCGAGAGTCAGCACCTTCAGGAACTGTACCCCACTGAGAGTCAGCACCTTCAGGAACTGTACCCCAGAGAGAGTCAGCACCTTCAGGAACTGTACCCCAGTGAGAGTCAGCACCTTCAGGAACTGTACCCCAGTGAGAGTCAGCACCCGGGGAACTGTACCCCAGTGAGAGTCAGCACCTTCAGGAACTGTACCCCAGTGAGAGTCAGTACCCTCAGGACCTGTACCCCAGTGAGAGTCAGCACCCGGGGAACTGTACCCCAGTGAGAGTCAGCACCTTCAGGAACTGTACCCCAGTGAGAGTCAGCACCTTCAGGAACTGTACCCCAGTGAGAGTCCGCACCTTCAGGAACTGTACCCCAGTGAGAATCATCATCTTCAGGCACTGTACCCCAGTGAGTGTCAGCACCTTCAGGAACTGTACTCCAGCGAGAGTCAGCACCTTCAGGAACTGTACCCCAGTGAGAGTCAGCACCTTCAGGAAATGTACCCCAGCGAGAGTCAGCACCTTCAGGAACTGTACCCCAGTGAGAGTCAGCACCTTCAGGAACTGTACCCCAACGAGAGTCAGCACCTTCAGGAACTGTACCCCAGTGAGAGTCAGCACCCGGGGAACTGTACCCCAGTGAGAGTCAGCACCCGGGGAACTGTACCCCAGTGAGAGTCAGCACCTTCAGGAACTGCACCCCAGTGAGATTCAGCACCTTCAGGAACTGTACCCCAGTGAGAGTCAGTACCTTCAGGAACTGTACCCCAGTGAGAGTCAGCACCTTCAGGAACTGTACCCCAGTGACAGTCAGCACCTTTAGGAACTGTACCCCAGTGAGAGTCAGCACCTTCAGGAACTGTACCCCAGTGAGAGTCAGCACCTTCAGGAACTGTACCCCAGTGAGAGTCAGCACCTTCAGGAACTGTACCCCAGTGAGAGTCAGCACCCGGGGAACTGTACCACAGTGAGAGTCAGCACCATTAGCAACTGTACCCCAGTGAGAGTCAGCACCTTTAGAAAATGTACCCCAGCAAGAGTCAGCACCTTCAGGAACTGTACCCCAGTGAGAGTCAGCATCTTCAGGAACTGTACCACAGTGAGAGTCAGCACCTTTAGCAACTGTACCCCAGTGAGAGTCAGCACCTTCAGGAACTGTACCCCAGTGAGAGTCAGCACCCGGGGAACTGTACCCCAGTGAGAATCAGCATCTTCAGGCACTGTACCCCAGAGAGTCAGCACCCGGGGAACTGTACCCCAGTGAGAATCAGCATCTTCAGGCACTGTACCCCAGTGAGTGTCAGCACCTTCAGGAACTGTACCCCAGAGAGTCAGCACCTTCAGGAACTGTACCCCAGTGAGAGTCAGCACCTTCACGAACTGTACCCCAGTGAGAGTCAGCACCTTCAGGAACTGTACCTCAGCGAGAGTCAGCACCTTCAAGAACTGTACCCCAGTGAGAGTCAGCAAGTTCAGGAACTGTACCCCAGAGAGTCAGCACCTTCAGGAACTGTACCCCAGTGAGAGTCAGCACCTTCAGGAACTGTACCCCAGTGAGAGTCAGCACCTTCAGGAACTGTACCCCAGCGAGAGTCAGCACCTTCAAGAACTGTACCCCAGTGAGAGTCAGCACCTTCAGGAACTGTACCCCAGTGAGAGTCAGCACCTTCAGGAACTGTACCCCAGTGAGAGTCCGCACCTTCAGGAACTGTACCCCAGTGAGAATCAGCATCTTCAGGCACTGTACCCCAGTGAGTGTCAGCACCTTCAGGAACTGTACACCAGCGAGAGTCAGCACCTTCAGGAACTGTACCCCAGTGAGAGTCAGCACCTTCAGTAAATGTACCCCAGCGAGAATCAGCACCTTCAGGAACTGTACCCCAGTGAGAGTCAGCACCTTCAGGAACTGTACCCCAACGAGAGTCAGCACCTTCAGGAACTGTACCCCAGTGAGAGTCAGCACCCGGGGAACTGTACCCCAGTGAGAGTCAGCACCCGGGGAACTGCACCCCAGTGAGAGTCAGCACCTTCAGGAACTGTACCCCAGTGAGAGTCAGCACCTTCAGGAACTGTACCCCAGTGAGAGTCAGCACCTTCAGGAACTGTACCCCAGTGACAGTCAGCACCTTTAGGAACTGTACCCCAGTGAGAGTCAGCACCTTCAGGAACTGTACCCCAGTGAGAGTCAGCACCTTCAGGAACTGTACCCCAGTGAGAGTCAGCACCTTCAGGAACTGTACCCCAGTGAGAGTCAGCACCCGGGGAACTGTACCCCAGTGAGAGTCAGCACCATTAGCAACTGTACCCCAGTGAGAGTCAGCACCTTTAGGAAATGTACCCCAGCGAGAGTCAGCACCTTCAGGAACTGTACCCCAGTGAGAGTCAGCATCTTCAGGAACTGTACCACAGTGAGAGTCAGCACCTTTAGCAACTGTACCCCAGTGAGAGTCAGCACCTTCAGGAACAGCACCCCAGTGAGAGTCAGCACCCGGGGAACTGTACCCCAGTGAGAGTCAGCACCTTCAGGAACTGTACCCCAGTGAGAGTCAGCACCTTCAGGAACTGTACCCCAGTGAGAGTCAGCACCTTCAGGAACTGTACCCCAGTGAGAGTCAGCACCTTCAGGAACTGTACCCCAGTGAGAGTCCGCACCTTCAGGAACTGTACCCCAGTGAGAATCAGCATCTTCAGGCACTGTACCCCAGTGAGTGTCAGCACCTTCAGGAACTGTACACCAGCGAGAGTCAGCACCTTCAGGAACTGTACCCCAGTGAGAGTCAGCACCTTCAGGAAATGTACCCCAGCGAGAGTCAGCACCTTCAGGAACTGTACCCCAGTGAGAGTCAGCACCTTCAGGAACTGTACCCCAACGAGAGTCAGCACCTTCAGGAACTGTACCCCAGTGAGAGTCAGCACCCGGGGAACTGTACCCCAGTGAGAGTCAGCACCCGGGGAACTGTGCCCCAGTGAGAGTCAGCACCTTCAGGAACTGTACCCCAGTGAGAGTCAGCACCTTCAGGAACTGTACCCCAGTGAGAGTCAGCAGCTTCAGGAACCGTACCCCAGTGAGAGTCAGCACCTTCAGGAACTGTACCCCAGTGACAGTCAGCACCTTTAGGAACTGTACCCCAGAGAGCCAGCACCTTCAGGAACTGTACACCAGTGAGAGTCAGCACCTTCAGGAACTGTACCCCACTGAGAGTCGGCACCGTCAGGAACTGTACCCCAGTGAGAGTCAGCACTTTCAGTAACTGTTCCCCAGTGAGAGACAGCAGCTTCAGGAACTGTACACCAGCGAGAGTCAGCACCTTCAGGAACTGTACCCCAGTGAGAGTCAGCACCTTCAGGAACTGTACCCCAGAGAGAGTCAGCACCTTCAGGAACTGTATCCCAGTGAGAGTCAGCACCTTCAGGAACTGTACCCCAGTGAGAGTCAGCACCCAGGGAACTGTACCCCAGTGAGAGTCAGCACCTTCAGGAACTGTACCCCAGTGAGAGTCAGCATCTTCAGGACCTGTACCCCAGTGAGAGTCAGCACCCGGGGAACTGTACCCCAGTGAGAGTCGGCACCTTCAGGAACTGTACCCCAGTGAGAGTCAGCACTTTCAGTAACTGTTCCCCAGTGAGAGACAGCAGCTTCAGGAACTGTACACCAGCGAGAGTCAGCACCTTCAGGAACTGTACCCCACTGAGAGTCAGCACCTTCAGGAACTGTACCCCAGAGAGAGTCAGCACCTTCAGGAACTGTACCCCAGTGAGAGTCAGCACCTTCAGGAACTGTACCCCAGTGAGAGTCAGCACCCGGGGAACTGTACCCCAGTGAGAGTCAGCACCTTCAGGAACTGTACCCCAGTGAGAGTCAGCACCTTCAGGAACTGTACCCCAGTGAGAGTCCGCACCTTCAGGAACTGTACCCCAGTGAGAATCATCATCTTCAGGCACTGTACCCCAGTGAGTGTCAGCACCTTCAGGAACTGTACTCCAGCGAGAGTCAGCACCTTCAGGAACTGTACCCCAGTGAGAGTCAGCACCTTCAGGAAATGTACCCCAGCGAGAGTCAGCACCTTCAGGAACTGTACCCCAGTGAGAGTCAGCACCTTCAGGAACTGTACCCCAACGAGAGTCAGCACCTTCAGGAACTGTACCCCAGTGAGAGTCAGCACCCGGGGAACTGTACCCCAGTGAGAGTCAGCACCCGGGGAACTGTACCCCAGTGAGAGTCAGCACCTTCAGGAACTGTACCCCAGTGAGAGTCAGCACCTTCAGGAACTGTACCCCAGTGAGAGTCAGCACCTTCAGGAACTGTACCCCAGTGACAGTCAGCACCTTTAGGAACTGTCCCCCAGTGAGAGTCAGCACCTTCAGGAACTGTACCCCAGTGAGAGTCAGCACCTTCAGGAACTGTACCCCAGTGAGAGTCAGCACCTTCAGGAACTGTACCCCAGTGAGAGTCAGCACCCGGGGAACTGTACCCCAGTGAGAGTCAGCACCATTAGCAAATGTACCCCAGTGAGAGTCAGCACCTTTAGAAAATGTACCCCAGCAAGAGTCAGCACCTTCAGGAACTGTACCCCAGTGAGAGTCAGCATCTTCAGGAACTGTACCACAGTGAGAGTCAGCACCTTTAGCAACTGTACCCCAGTGAGAGTCAGCACCTTCAGGAACTGTACCCCAGTGAGAGTCAGCACCCGGGGAACTGTACCCCAGTGAGAGTCAGCACCTTCAGGAACTGTACCCCAGTGAGAGTCAGCACCTTCAGGAACTGTACCCCAGTGAGAGTCAGCACCTTCAGGAACTGTACCCCAGTGAGAGTCAGCACCTTCAGGAACTGTACCCCAGTGAGAGTCCGCACCTTCAGGAACTGTACCCCAGTGAGAATCAGCATCTTCAGGCACTGTACCCCAGTGAGTGTCAGCACCTTCAGGAACTGTACACCAGCGAGAGTCAGCACCTTCAGGAACTGTACCCCAGTGAGAGTCAGCACCTTCAGGAAATGTACCCCAGCGAGAGTCAGCACCTTCAGGAACTGTACCCCAGTGAGAGTCAGCACCTTCAGGAACTGTACCCCAACGAGAGTCAGCACCTTCAGGAACTGTACCCCAGTGAGAGTCAGCACCCGGGGAACTGTACCCCAGTGAGAGTGAGCACCCGGGGAACTGTACCCCAGTGAGAGTCAGCACCTTCAGGAACTGTACCCCAGTGAGAGTCAGCACCTTCAGGAACTGTACCCCAGTGAGAGTCAGCAGCTTCAGGAACCGTAGCCCAGTGAGAGTCAGCACCTTCAGGAACTGTACCCCAGTGACAGTCAGCACCTTTAGGAACTGTACCCCAGAGAGCCAGCACCTTCAGGAACTGTACACCAGTGAGAGTCAGCACCTTCAGGAACTGTACCCCACTGAGAGTCGGCACCGTCAGGAACTGTACCCCAGTGAGAGTCAGCACTTTCAGTAACTGTTCCCCAGTGAGAGACAGCAGCTTCAGGAACTGTACACCAGCGAGAGTCAGCACCTTCAGGAACTGTACACCAGTGAGAGTCAGCACCTTCAGGAACTGTACCCCAGAGAGAGTCAGCACCTTCAGGAACTGTATCCCAGTGAGAGTCAGCACCTTCAGGAACTGTACCCCAGTGAGAGTCAGCACCCAGGGAACTGTACCCCAGTGAGAGTCAGCACCTTCAGGAACTGTACCCCAGTGAGAGTCAGCACCTTCAGGACCTGTACCCCAGTGAGAGTCAGCACCCGGGGAACTGTACCCCAGTGAGAGTCGGCACCTTCAGGAACTGTACCCCAGTGAGAGTCAGCACTTTCAGTAACTGTTCCCCAGTGAGAGACAGCAGCTTCAGGAACTGTACACCAGCGAGAGTCAGCACCTTCAGGAACTGTACCCCAGTGAGAGTCAGCACCTTCAGGAACTGTACCCCAGAGAGACTCAGCACCTTCAGGAACTGTACCCCAGTGAGAGTCAGCACCTTCAGGAACTGTACCCCAGTGAGAGTCAGCACCCTCAGGACCTGTACCCCAGTGAGAGTCAGCACCCGGGGAACTGTACCCCAGTGAGAGTCAGCACCTTCAGGAACTGTACCCCAGTGAGAGTCAGCACCTTCAGGAACTGTACCCCAGTGAGAGTCCGCACCTTCAGGAGCTGTACCCCAGTGAGAATCATCATCTTCAGGCACTGTACCCCAGTGAGTGTCAGCACCTTCAGGAACTGTACACCAGCGAGAGTCAGCACCTTCAGGAACTGTACCCCAGTGAGAGTCAGCACCTTCAGGAAATGTACCCCAGCGAGAGTCAGCACCTTCAGGAACTGTACCCCAGTGAGAGTCAGCACCTTCAGGAACTGTACCCCAACGAGAGTCAGCACCTTCAGGAACTGTACCCCAGTGAGAGTCAGCACCCGGGGAACTGTACCCCAGTGAGAGTCAGCACCCGGGGAACTGTACCCCAGTGAGAGTCAGCACCTTCAGGAACTGCACCCCAGTGAGAGTCAGCACCTTCAGGAACTGTACCCCAGTGAGAGTCAGCACCTTCAGGAACTGTACCCCAGTGAGAGTCAGCACCTTCAGGAACTGTACCCCAGTGACAGTCAGCACCTTTAGGAACTGTACCCCAGTGGGAGTCAGCACCTTCAGGAACTGTACCCCAGTGAGAGTCAGCACCTTCAGGAACTGTACCCCAGTGAGAGTCAGCACCTTCAGGAACTGTACCCCAGTGAGAGTCAGCACCCGGGGAACTGTACCCCAGTGAGTGTCAGCACCATTAGCAACTGTACCCCAGTGAGAGTCAGCACCTTTAGAAAATGTACCCCAGCGAGAGTCAGCACCTTCAGGAACTGTACCCCAGTGAGAGTCAGCATCTTCAGGAACTGTACCACAGTGAGAGTCAGCACCTTTAGCAACTGTACCCCAGTGAGAGTCAGCACCTTCAGGAACTGTACCCCAGTGAGAGTCAGCACCCGGGGAACTGTACCCCAGTGAGAGTCAGCACCTTCAGGAACTGTACCCCAGTGAGAGTCAGCACCTTCAGGAACTGTACCCCAGTGAGAGTCAGCACCTTCAGGAACTGTACCCCAGTGAGAGTCAGCACCTTCAGGAACTGTACCCCAGTGAGAGTCCGCACCTTCAGGAACTGTACCCCAGTGAGAATCAGCATCTTCAGGCACTGTACCCCAGTGAGTGTCAGCACCTTCAGGAACTGTACACCAGCGAGAGTCAGCACCTTCAGGAACTGTACCCCAGTGAGAGTCAGCACCTTCAGGAAATGTACCCCAGCGAGAGTCAGCACCTTCAGGAACTGTACCCCAGTGAGAATCAGCACCTTCAGGAACTGAACCCCAACGAGAGTCAGCACCTTCAGGAACTGTACCCCAGTGAGAGTCAACACCCGGGGAACTGTACCCCAGTGAGAGTCAGCACCCGGGGAACTGTACCCCAGTGAGAGTCAGCACCTTCAGGAACTGTACCCCAGTGAGAGTCAGCACCTTCAGGAACTGTACCCCAGTGAGAGTCAGCACCTTCAGGAACCGTACCCCAGTGAGAGTCAGCACCTTCAGGAACTGTACCCCAGTGACAGTCAGCACCTTTAGGAACTGTACCCCAGTGAGAGTCAGCACCTTCAGGAACTGTACCCCAGTGAGAGTCAGCACCTTCAGGAACTGTACCCCAGTGAGAATCAGCACCTTCAGGAACTGTACCCCAGTGAGAGTCAGCACCTGCGGAACTGTACCCCAGTGAGAGTCAGCACCATTAGCAACTGTACCCCAGTGAGAGTCAGCACCTTTAGGAAATGTACCCCAGCGAGAGTCAGCACCTTCAGGAACTGTACCCCAGTGAGAGTCAGCATCTTCAGGAACTGTACCACAGTGAGAGTCAGCACCTTTAGCAACTGTACCCCAGTGAGAGTCAGCACCTTCAGGAACTGTACCCCAGTGAGAGTCAGCAGCCGGGGAACTGTACCCCACTGAGAGTCAGTACCTTCAGGAACTGAACCCCAGTGAGAGCCAGCACCTTCAGGAACTGTACCCCAGTGAGAGTCAGCACCTTCAGGAACTGTACCCCAGTGAGAGTCAGCACCTTCAGGAACTGTATCCCAGTGAGAGTCAGCACCTTCAGGAACTGTACCCCAGTGAGAGTCAGCACCTTCAGGAACTGTACCCCAGTGAGAGTCAGCACCTTCAGGAACTGTACCTCAGTGAGAGTCAGCACCTTCAGGAACTGTACCCCAGTGAGAGTCAGCACCTTCAGGAACTGTACCCCAGAGAGTCAGCACCTTCAGGAACTGTACACCAGTGAGAGTCAGCACCTTCAGGAACTGTACCCCACTGAGAGTCGGCACCGTCAGGAACTGTACCCCAGTGAGAGTCAGCACTTTCAGTAACTGTTCCCCAGTGAGAGACAGCAGCTTCAGGAACTGTACACCAGCGAGAGTCAGCACCTTCAGGAACTGTACCCCAGTGAGAGTCAGCACCTTCAGGAACTGTACCCCAGAGAGAGTCAGCACCTTCAGGAACTGTATCCCAGTGAGAGTCAGCACCTTCAGGAACTGTACCCCAGTGAGAGTCAGCACCCAGGGAACTGTACCCCAGTGAGAGTCAGCACCTTCAGGAACTGTACCCCAGTGAGAGTCAGCACCTTCAGGACCTGTACCCCAGTGAGAGTCAGCACCCGGGGAACTGTACCCCAGTGAGAGTCGGCACCTTCAGGAACTGTACCCCAGTGAGAGTCAGCACCTTCAGGAACTGTACCCCAGTGAGAGTCAGCACCTTCAGGAACTGTACCCCAGTGAGAGTCAGCACCTTCAGGAACTGTATCCCAGTGAGAGTCAGCACCTTCAGGAACTGTACCCCAGTGAGAGTCAGCACCTTCAGGAACTGTACCCCAGTGAGAGTCAGCACCTTCAGGAACTGTACCCCAGTGAGAGTCAGCACCTTCAGGAACTGTACCCCAGTGAGAGTCAGCACCTTCAGGAACTGTACCCCAGAGAGTCAGCACCTTCAGGAACTGTACACCAGTGAGAGTCAGCACCTTCAGGAACTGTACCCCACTGAGAGTCGGCACCGTCAGGAACTGTACCCCAGTGAGAGTCAGCACTTTCAGTAGCTGTTCCCCAGTGAGAGACAGCAGCTTCAGGAACTGTACACCAGCGAGAGTCAGCACCTTCAGGAACTGTACCCCAGTGAGAGTCAGCACCTTCAGGAGCTGTACCCCAGAGAGAGTCAGCACCTTCAGGAACTGTACCCCAGTGAGAGTCAGCACCTTCAGGAACTGTACCCCAGTGAGAGTCAGCACCCGGGGAACTGTACCCCAGTGAGAGTCAGCACCTTCAGGAACTGTACCCCAGTGAGAGTCAGCACCTTCAGGACCTGTACCCCAGTGAGAGTCAGCACCCGGGGAACTGTACCCCAGTGAGAGTCGGCACCTTCAGGAACTGTACCCCAGTGAGAGTCAGCACCTTCAGGAGCTGTGTCCCAGTGAGAGTCAGCACCTTCAGGAACTGTACCCCAGTGAGAGTCAGCACCTTCAGGAACTGGACCCCAGTGAGAGTCAGCACTTTCAGGAACTGTACCCCAGTGAGAGTCAACACCTTCAGGAACTGTACCCCAGTGAGAGTCAGCACCTTCAGGAACTGTACCCCAGCGAGAGTCAGCACCCTCAGGAACTGTACCCCAGTGAGAGTCAGCACCCGGGGAACTGTACCCCAGTGAGAGTCAGCACCTTCAGGAACTGTACCCCAGCGAGAGTCAGCACCTTCAGGAACTGTACCCCAGAGAGAGTCAGCACCTTCAGGACCTGTATTCCAGTGAGAATCTGCACCTTCAGGAACTGTACCCCAGTGAGAGTCAGCACCTTCAGGAACTGTACCCCAGTGAGATTCAGCACCTTCAGGAACTGTACCCTAGCGAGAGTCAGCACCTTCAGGAACTGTACCCCAATGAGAGTCAGCACCTTCAGGAACTGTACCCCAGTGAGAGTCAGCACCTTCAGGAACTGTACCCCAGTGAGAGTCAGCACCTTCAGGAACTGTACCCCAGTGAGAGTCAGCACCTTCAGGAACTGTACCCCAGTGTGAGTCAGCACCTTCAGGAATTGTACCCCAGTGAGAGTCAGCACCTTCAGGAACTGTACCCCAGTGAGAGTCAGCACCGTCAGGAACTGTGTCCCAGTGAGAGTCGGCACCTTCAGGAACTGTACCCCAGTGAGAGTCAGCACCTTCAGGAACTGTGCCCCAGTGAGAGTCAGCACCTTCAGGAACAGTACCCCAGTGAGAGTCGGCACCTTCAGGAACTGTACCCCAGTGTGAGTCAGCACCTTCAGGAACTGTACCCCAGTGAGAGTCAGCACCTTCAGGAACTGTACCCCAGTGAGAGTCAGCACCTTCAGGAACTGTACCCCAGTGAGAGTCAGCACCCGGGGAACTGTACCCCAGTGAGAGTCAGCACCTTCAGGAACTGTACCCCAGAGTGAGTCAGCACCTTCAGGAACTGTACCCCAGTGAGAGTCAGCACCTTCAGGAACTGTACCCCAGTGAGAGTCAGCACCCGGGGAACTGTACCCCAGTGAGAGTCAGCACCTTCAGGAACTATACCCCAGCGAGAGTCAGCACCCGGGGAACTGTACCCCAGTGAGAGTCGGCTCCTTCATTAAGTGTACCCCAGTGAGAGTCAGCACCTTCAGGAACTGTGTCCCAGTGAGAGTCAGCACCTTCAGGAACTGTACCCCAGTGAGAGTCAGCACCTTCAGGAACTGTACCCCAGTGAGAGTGAGCACCTTCAGGAACTGTACCCCAGTGAGAGTGAGCACCTTCAGGAACTGTACCCCAGCGAGAGTCTGCACCTTCAGGAACTCTACCCCAGTGAGAGTCAGCACCTTCAGGAACTGTACCCCAGTGAGAGGGAGCACCTTCAGGAACTGTACCCCAGTGAGAGTCAACACCTTCAGGAACTGTACCCCAGTGAGAGTGAGCACCTTCATCCTGTGTAATGAGACAGGATTAATTAAAAATGTCCTAGTAAAGGATCCCCTTGGAATGAGTGACCATAACATGGTTGAGTTCCATATTCAATTAGAGGGTGAGAAGGTTGGATCTCAAACAAGCGTGCTGAGCTTGAATAAAGGAGACTATGAAGGTATGAGAGCGGAATTAATGAGAGTGGGCTGGGAAAATAGATTAAAGGGTAAGACGGTACATGACCAGTGGTGTACATTTAAGGAGTTATTTTACAACTTCCAAAAAAAATATATTCCACTGAGGAAAAAAGGGTGTAAAAGAAAAGATAGCCATCCGTGGCTAAGTAAAGTAATTAAGGATAGTATCCGACTAAAAACAAGGCATATAAGGTAGCCAAATCTAGTGGGAGGATGGAAGATTGGGAAGTCTTTAAAAGACAGCAAAAAATAACAAAAAGATTGATTAAGAAAGGGAAGATAGATTATGAAAGTAAATTAGCAAAAAATATAAAAACAGACAGTAAAAGTTTCTATAGTTATATAAAAAGAAAAAGGGTGGCTAAAGTAAATGTTGGTCCCTTAGAGGATGAGACCGGGAAATTAATGGTGGGAAACATGGAGATGGCAAAAACACTGAACAATTATTTTGTATCAGTCTTTACAGTAGAGGACACTAAGAATATCCCAACACTGGACAAACAGGGGGCTCTAGGGGGGGAGGAACTAAATACAATTAAAATCACTAAGGAAGTGGTACTTGGTAAAATAATGGGACTCAAGGCGGATAAATCCCCTGGACCTGATGGCTTGCATCCCAGGGTCTTGAGGGAAGTAGCGGTAGGGATTGTGGATGCATTGGTAATAATTTTCCAAAACTCCCTGGACTCGGCAAAGGTCCCGGCAGATTGGAAAACTGCTAATGTAACACCATTATTTAAAAAGGGTAGTAGGCAGAAGGCTGGAAACTATAGACCTGTTAGCCTAACATCTGTGGTTGGTAAAATGTTAGAGTCCATTATTAAGGAGACAGTAACGGGACATTTGGATAAACACAATTTAATAGGGCAAACTCAGCATGGTTTCATGAAGGGGAAGTCATGTTTAACAAATTTGCTTGAGTTTTTTGAGGAAGTAACATACAGGGTGGATAAAGGGGAACCAGTGGACGTAGTGTATTTAGACTTCCAAAAGGCATTTGACAAGGTGCCACACAAAAGATTATTGCTCAAGATAAAAAATCACGGGATTGGGGGTAATATTCTGGCATGGGTGGAGGATTGGCTCTCTAACAGAAAGCAGAGAGTTGGGATAAATGGTTCGTTCTCAGATTGGCAACCAGTAACTAGTGGTGTTCCGCAGGGGTCAGTGCTGGGTCCCCAACTCTTTACAATCTATATTAACGATTTGGAGGAGGGGACCGAGTGTAACATATCAAAGTTTGCAGATGATACAAAGATGGGACGGAAAGTAGTGAGTGAGGAGGACATAAAAAACCTGCAAAGGGACATAGACAGGCTAAGTAAGTGGGCAGAGATTTGGCAGATGGAATACAATACTGGAAAGTGTGAAGTTATGCACTTTGGCAGGAAAAATCATAGAGCAAGTTATTATCTTAATGGCAAGAAACTGGAAAGTACTGTAGTACAAAGGGATCTGGGGGTCCTGGTGCACGAAACTCAAAAAGTTAGTATGCAGGTGCAGCAAGTGATCAAGAAGGCCAATGGAATGTTGGCTTTTATTGCTAGGGGGTTGGAATATAAAAACAGGGAGGTATTGCTGCAGTTGTACAAGGTATTGGTGAGGCCGCACCTGGAATACTGCATACAGTTTTGGTGTCCATACTTAAGAAAAGACATACTTGCTCTCGAGTCAGTACAAAGAAGGTTCACTCGGTTAATCCCGGGGATGAGGGGGTGGTCATTTGAGGAGAGGTTGAGTAGATTGGGACTCTGCTCATTGGAGTTCAGAAGAATGAGAGGCGATCTTATTGAAACATATAAGATTGTGAAGGGGCTTGATCGGGTGGATGCGGTGAGGATGTTCCCAATGATGGGTGAAACTAGAACTAGGGGGCATAATCTTAAAATAAGGGGTTGCTCATTCAAAACTGAGATGAGGAGAAACTTCTTCACTCAGAGGGTGGTAGGTTTGTGGAATTTGCTGCCCCAGAAAGCTGTGGAAGCTACATCATTAAATAAATTTAAAACAGAAATAGATAGTTTCCTAGAAGTAAAGGGAATAAAGGGTTACGGGGAGCGGGCAGGAAATTGGACATGAGTCTGGGTTCGGAATGGTCATGGCCCTGAGGGTAGTGGAGCGGGCCCAGGGGCCGTGTAGCCTTGTTCTGCTCCTACTGTGTTCTAATTCTGTTAGATTTCAGGAGATGGTTTTATTCCTGTTCCTGGCTGGGGTGGAGATCGCCTTTACAGAAGGTAAGTACTGTAGAAAATATAGGGACAGAGTGATCTCCTGGAAGAATTTCGATCGCCTAGATGGGTCGGAGAGGAATTTCCCAGATTTTTTTCTCCCAAATTGGCCATTGGGTCTTTATCTGGTTTTTCGCCTCTCCCGGGAGATCACATGGGTTCGGGTGGATGCAGTGTGATAGAAGATTTGAGGTTAGGATCAGATCAGCCATGATCTTATTGAATGGTGGAGCAGGCTCGAGGGGCCGATTGGCCTACTCCTGCTCCTATTTCTTATGTTCTTATGTTCTTATGTTCTTAACTGTACCCCAGCGAGAGTCAGCACCTTCAGGAACTGTACCCCAGCGAGAGTCAGCACCCGGGGAACTGTACCCCAGTGAGAGTCAGCACCTGCAGGAACTGTACCCCAGTGAGAGTCAGCACCTTCAGGAACTGTACCCCAGCGAGAGTCAGCACCTTCAGGAACTCTACCCCAGTGAGAGTCAGCACCCGGGGAACTGTACCCCAGTGAGAGTCAGCACCTTCAGGAACTGTGTCCCAGTGAGAGTCGGCACCTTAAGAAACATAAGAAACATAAGAAATAGGAGCAGGAGTAGGCCAATCAGCCCCTCGCGGCTGCTCCACCATTCAATAAGATCATTGCTGATCTGATCCTAACCTCAAATCTTTTATCACTCTGCATCCACCCGAACCCATGTGATCTCCCGGGAGAGGCGAAAAACCAGATAAAAGACCCAATGGCCAATTTGGGAGAAAAAAATCTGGGAAATTCCTCTCCGACCCATCTAGGCGATCGAAATTCTTCCAGGAGATCACTCTGTCCCTATATTTTCTACAGTACTTACCTTCTGTAAAGGCGATTTCCACCCCAGCCAGGAACAGGAATAAAACCATCTCCTGAAATCTAACACAGAATTAGAACACAGTCGGAGCAGAACCAGGCTACACGGCCCCTGGGCCCACTCCACTACCCACAGGGCCATGAACAATCCGAACCTAGACTCATGTCCAATTTCCTGCCCGCTCCCCGTAACCCTCAATTCCCTTTACTTCTAGGAAACTGTCTATTTCTGTTTTAAATTTATTTAATGATGTAGCTTCCACAGCTTTCTGGGGCAGCAAATTCCACAAACCTACCACCCTCTGAGTGAAGGAGTTTCTCCTCATCTCAGTTTTGAAAGAGCAGCCCCTTATTTTAAGATTATGCCCCCTAGTTCTAGTTTCACCCATCATTGGGAACATCCTCACCGCATCCACCCGATCAAGCCCCTTCACAATCTTATATGTTTCAATAAGATCGCCTCTCATTCTTCTGAACTCCAATGAGTAGAGTCCCAATCTACTCATCCTCTCCTCATATGTCCATCCCCTCATCCCCGGGATTAACCGAATGAACCTTCTTTGTACTGACTCGAGAGCAAGTATGTCTTTTCTTAAGTGTCTGTGGAACTGTACCCCAGTGAGAGTCCGCACCTTCAGGAACTGTACCCCAGTGAGAGTGAGCACCTTCAGGAACTGTACCCCAGAGAGAGTCAGCACCTTCAGGAACTGTACCCCAGTGAGAGTCAGCACCTTCAGGAACTGTACCCCAGAGAGAGTCAGCACCTTCAGGAACTGTACCCAAGAGAGTCAGCACCTTCAGGAACTGTACACCAGCGAGAGTCAGCACCTTCAGGAACTGTACACCAGTGAGAGTCAGCACCTTCAGGAACTGTACCCCAGTGAGAGTCAGAATCTTCAGGCACTGTACCCCAGTGAGAGTCAGCACCTTCAGGAACTGTACCCCAGTGAGAGTCAGCATCTTCAGGCACTGTACCCCAGTGAGTGTCAGCACCTTCAGGAACTGTACCCCAGTGGGAGTCAGCACCTTCAGGAACTGTACCCCAGCGAGAGTCAGCACCTTCAGGAACTGTACCCAAGAGAGTCAGCACCTTCAGGAACTGTACACCAGCGAGAGTCAGCACCTTCAGGAACTGTACCCCAGTGAGAGTCAGCACCTTCAGGAACTGTACCCCAGCGAGAGTCAGCACCTTCAGAAACTGTACCCCAGTGAGAGTCAGCACCCGGGGAACTGTACCCCAGTGAGAGTCAGCACCCGGGGAACTGTACCCCAGTGAGAGTCAGCACCTTCAGGAACTGTACCCCAGTGAGAGTCAGCACCTTCAGGAACTGTACCCCAGTGAGAGTCAGCACCTTCAGGAACTGTACCCCAGTGAGAGTCAGCACCTTCACGAACTGTACCCCATTGACAGTCAGCACCTTTAGGAACTGTACCCCAGCGAGAGTCAACACCTTCAGGAACTGTACCCCAGTGAAAGTCAGCACCTTCAGGAACTGTACCCCAGTGAGAGTCAGCACCCGGGGAACTGTACCCCAGTGAGAGTCAGCACCTTTAGCAACTGTACCCCAGTGAGAGTCAGCACCTTCAGGAACTGTACCCCAGTGAAAGTCAGCACCTTCAGGAACTGTACCCCAGTGAGAGTCAGCACCTTCAGGAACTGTACCCCAGTGAGAGTCAGCACCTTCAGGAACTGTACCCCAGTGAGAGTCAGCACCTTCAGGAACTGTACCCCAGCGAGAGTCAGCACCTTCAGGAACTGTACCCCAGAGAGTCAGCACCTTCAGGAACTGTACACCAGTGAGAGTCAGCACCTTCAGGAACTGAACCCCAGTGAGAGTCAGCACCTTCAGGAACTGTACCCCAGTGAGAGTCAGCACCTTCAGGAACTGTACCCCAGTGAGAGTCAGCACCTTCAGGAACTGTACCCCAGTGAGAGTCAGCACCTTCAGGAACTGTACCCCAGAGAGAGTCAGCACCTTCAGGAACTGTACCCCACTGAGAGTCGGCAACTTCAGGAACTGTACCCCAGTGAGAGTCAGCACTTTCAGGAACTGTTCCCCAGTGAGAGATAGCAGCTTCAGGAACTGTACACCAGCGAGAGTCAGCACCTTCAGGAACTGTACCCCAGTGAGAGTCAGCACCTTCAGGAACTGTACCCCAGAGAGAGTCAGCATCTTAAGGAACTGTACCCCAGTGAGAGTCAGCACCTTCAGGAACTGTACCCCAGTGAGAGTCAGCACCCGGGGAACTGTACCGCAGTGAGAGTCAGCACCTTCAGGAACTGTACCCCAGTGAGAGTCAGCACCTTCAGGAACTGTACCCCAGAGAGAGTCAGCATCTTAAGGAACTGTACCCCAGTGAGAGTCAGCACCTTCAGGAACTGTACCCCAGTGAGAGTCAGCACCTTCAGGACCTGTACCCCAGTGAGAGTCAGTACCCGGGGAACTGTACCCCAGTGAGAGGCAGCACCTTCAGGAGCTGTATCCCAGTGAGAGTCAGCACCTTCAGGAACTGTACCCCAGTGAGAGTCAGCACCTTCAGGAACTGTACCCCAGTGAGAGTCAGCACCTTCAGGAACTGTACCCCAGTGAGAGTCAACACCTTCAGGAACTGTACCCCAGTGAGAGTCAGCACCTTCAGGAACTGTACCCCAGCGAGAGTCAGCACCCTCAGGAACTGTACCCCAGTGAGAGTCAGCACCCGGGGAACTGTACCCCAGTGAGAGTCAGCACCTTCAGGAACTGTACCCCAGCGAGAGTCAGCACCTTCAGGAACTGTACCCCAGAGAGAGTCAGCACCTTCAGGAAATGTATCCCAGTGAGAATCTGCACCTTCAGGAACTGTACCCCAGTGAGAGTCAGCACCTTCAGGAACTGTACCCCAGTGAGAGTCAGCACCTTCAGGAACTGTACCCTAGCGAGAGTCAGCACCTTCAGGAACTGTACCCCAGTGAGAGTCAGCACCTTCAGGAACTGTACCCCAGTGAGAGTCAGCACCCTCAGGAACCGTACCCCAGTGAGAGTCAGCACCTTCAGGAATTGTACTCCAGTGAGAGTCAGCACCTTCAGGAATTGTACCCCAGTGAGAGTCAGCACCTTCAGGAACTGTACCCCAGTGAGAGTCAGCACCGTCAGGAACTGTGTCCCAGTGAGAGTCGGCACCTTCAGGAACTGCACCCCAGTGAGAGTCAGCACCTTCAGGAACTGTGCCCCAGTGAGAGTCAGCACCTTCAGGAACAGTACCCCAGTGAGAGTCGGCACCTTCAGGAACTGTACCCCAGTGTGAGTCAGCACCTTCAGGAACTGTACCCCAGTGAGAGTCAGCACCTTCAGGAACTGTACCCCAGTGAGAGTCAGCACCTTCAGGAACTGTACCCCAGTGAGAGTCAGCACCCGGGGAACTGTACCCCAGTGAGAGTCAGCACCTTCAGGAACTGTACCCCAGTGTGAGTCAGCACCTTCAGGAACTGTACCCCAGTGAGAGTCACCACCTTCAGGAACTGTACCCCAGTGAGTGTCAGCACCCGGGGAACTGTACCCCAGTGAGAGTCAGCACCTTCAGGAACTATACCCCAGCGAGAATCAGCACCCAGGTAACTGTACCCCAGTGAGAGTCGGCACCTTCAGGAACTGTACCCCAGTGAGAGTCAGCACCTTCAGGAACTGTGTCCCAGTGAGAGTCAGCACCTTCAGGAACTGTACCCCAGTGAGAGTCAGCACCTTCAGGAACTGTACCCCAGTGAGAGAGAGCACCTTCAGGAACTGTACCCCAGTGAGAGTGAGCACCTTCAGGAACTGTACCCCAGCGAGAGTCAGCACCTTCAGGAACTGAACCCCAGTGAGAGTCAGCACCTTCAGGAACTGTACCCCAGTGAGAGTCAGCACCTTCAGGAACTGTACCCCAGTGAGAGTCAGCACCTTCAGGAACTGTACCCCAGTGAGAGTCAGCACCTTCAGGAACTGTACCCCAGAGAGAGTCAGCACCTTCAGGAACTGTACCCCACTGAGAGTCGGCAACTTCAGGAACTGTACCCCAGTGAGAGTCAGCACTTTCAGGAACTGTTCCCCAGTGAGAGATAGCAGCTTCAGGAACTGTACACCAGCGAGAGTCAGCACCTTCAGGAACTGTACCCCAGTGAGAGTCAGCACCTTCAGGAACTGTACCCCAGAGAGAGTCAGCATCTTAAGGAACTGTACCCCAGTGAGAGTCAGCACCTTCAGGAACTGTACCCCAGTGAGAGTCAGCACCCGGGGAACTGTACCGCAGTGAGAGTCAGCACCTTCAGGAACTGTACCCCAGTGAGAGTCAGCACCTTCAGGAACTGTACCCCAGAGAGAGTCAGCATCTTAAGGAACTGTACCCCAGTGAGAGTCAGCACCTTCAGGAACTGTACCCCAGTGAGAGTCAGCACCTTCAGGACCTGTACCCCAGTGAGAGTCAGTACCCGGGGAACTGTACCCCAGTGAGAGGCAGCACCTTCAGGAGCTGTATCCCAGTGAGAGTCAGCACCTTCAGGAACTGTACCCCAGTGAGAGTCAGCACCTTCAGGAACTGTACCCCAGTGAGAGTCAGCACCTTCAGGAACTGTACCCCAGTGAGAGTCAACACCTTCAGGAACTGTACCCCAGTGAGAGTCAGCACCTTCAGGAACTGTACCCCAGCGAGAGTCAGCACCCTCAGGAACTGTACCCCAGTGAGAGTCAGCACCCGGGGAACTGTACCCCAGTGAGAGTCAGCACCTTCAGGAACTGTACCCCAGCGAGAGTCAGCACCTTCAGGAACTGTACCCCAGAGAGAGTCAGCACCTTCAGGAAATGTATCCCAGTGAGAATCTGCACCTTCAGGAACTGTACCCCAGTGAGAGTCAGCACCTTCAGGAACTGTACCCCAGTGAGAGTCAGCACCTTCAGGAACTGTACCCTAGCGAGAGTCAGCACCTTCAGGAACTGTACCCCAGTGAGAGTCAGCACCTTCAGGAACTGTACCCCAGTGAGAGTCAGCACCCTCAGGAACCGTACCCCAGTGAGAGTCAGCACCTTCAGGAATTGTACTCCAGTGAGAGTCAGCACCTTCAGGAATTGTACCCCAGTGAGAGTCAGCACCTTCAGGAACTGTACCCCAGTGAGAGTCAGCACCTTCAGGAACTGTACCCCAGTGAGAGTCAGCACCTTCAGGAACTGTACCCCAGCGAGAGTCAGCACCTTCAGGAACTGTACCCCAGAGAGTCAGCACCTTCAGGAACTGTACACCAGTGAGAGTCAGCACCTTCAGGAACTGAACCCCAGTGAGAGTCAGCACCTTCAGGAACTGTACCCCAGTGAGAGTCAGCACCTTCAGGAACTGTACCCCAGTGAGAGTCAGCACCTTCAGGAACTGTACCCCAGTGAGAGTCAGCACCTTCAGGAACTGTACCCCAGAGAGAGTCAGCACCTTCAGGAACTGTACCCCACTGAGAGTCGGCAACTTCAGGAACTGTACCCCAGTGAGAGTCAGCACTTTCAGGAACTGTTCCCCAGTGAGAGATAGCAGCTTCAGGAACTGTACACCAGCGAGAGTCAGCACCTTCAGGAACTGTACCCCAGTGAGAGTCAGCACCTTCAGGAACTGTACCCCAGAGAGAGTCAGCATCTTAAGGAACTGTACCCCAGTGAGAGTCAGCACCTTCAGGAACTGTACCCCAGTGAGAGTCAGCACCCGGGGAACTGTACCGCAGTGAGAGTCAGCACCTTCAGGAACTGTACCCCAGTGAGAGTCAGCACCTTCAGGAACTGTACCCCAGAGAGAGTCAGCATCTTAAGGAACTGTACCCCAGTGAGAGTCAGCACCTTCAGGAACTGTACCCCAGTGAGAGTCAGCACCTTCAGGACCTGTACCCCAGTGAGAGTCAGTACCCGGGGAACTGTACCCCAGTGAGAGGCAGCACCTTCAGGAGCTGTATCCCAGTGAGAGTCAGCACCTTCAGGAACTGTACCCCAGTGAGAGTCAGCACCTTCAGGAACTGTACCCCAGTGAGAGTCAGCACCTTCAGGAACTGTACCCCAGTGAGAGTCAACACCTTCAGGAACTGTACCCCAGTGAGAGTCAGCACCTTCAGGAACTGTACCCCAGCGAGAGTCAGCACCCTCAGGAACTGTACCCCAGTGAGAGTCAGCACCCGGGGAACTGTACCCCAGTGAGAGTCAGCACCTTCAGGAACTGTACCCCAGCGAGAGTCAGCACCTTCAGGAACTGTACCCCAGAGAGAGTCAGCACCTTCAGGAAATGTATCCCAGTGAGAATCTGCACCTTCAGGAACTGTACCCCAGTGAGAGTCAGCACCTTCAGGAACTGTACCCCAGTGAGAGTCAGCACCTTCAGGAACTGTACCCTAGCGAGAGTCAGCACCTTCAGGAACTGTACCCCAGTGAGAGTCAGCACCTTCAGGAACTGTACCCCAGTGAGAGTCAGCACCCTCAGGAACCGTACCCCAGTGAGAGTCAGCACCTTCAGGAATTGTACTCCAGTGAGAGTCAGCACCTTCAGGAATTGTACCCCAGTGAGAGTCAGCACCTTCAGGAACTGTACCCCAGTGAGAGTCAGCACCGTCAGGAACTGTGTCCCAGTGAGAGTCGGCACCTTCAGGAACTGCACCCCAGTGAGAGTCAGCACCTTCAGGAACTGTGCCCCAGTGAGAGTCAGCACCTTCAGGAACAGTACCCCAGTGAGAGTCGGCACCTTCAGGAACTGTACCCCAGTGTGAGTCAGCACCTTCAGGAACTGTACCCCAGTGAGAGTCAGCACCTTCAGGAACTGTACCCCAGTGAGAGTCAGCACCTTCAGGAACTGTACCCCAGTGAGAGTCAGCACCCGGGGAACTGTACCCCAGTGAGAGTCAGCACCTTCAGGAACTGTACCCCAGTGTGAGTCAGCACCTTCAGGAACTGTACCCCAGTGAGAGTCACCACCTTCAGGAACTGTACCCCAGTGAGTGTCAGCACCCGGGGAACTGTACCCCAGTGAGAGTCAGCACCTTCAGGAACTATACCCCAGCGAGAATCAGCACCCAGGTAACTGTACCCCAGTGAGAGTCGGCACCTTCAGGAACTGTACCCCAGTGAGAGTCAGCACCTTCAGGAACTGTGTCCCAGTGAGAGTCAGCACCTTCAGGAACTGTACCCCAGTGAGAGTCAGCACCTTCAGGAACTGTACCCCAGTGAGAGGGAGCACCTTCAGGAACTGTACCCCAGTGAGAGTGAGCACCTTCAGGAACTGTACCCCAGCGAGAGTCAGCACCTTCAGGAACTGAACCCCAGTGAGAGTCAGCACCTTCAGGAACTGTACCCCAGTGAGAGTCAGCACCTTCAGGAACTGTACCCCAGTGAGAGTCAGCACCTTCAGGAACTGTACCCCAGTGAGAGTCAGCACCTTCAGGAACTGTACCCCAGAGAGAGTCAGCACCTTCAGGAACTGTACCCCACTGAGAGTCGGCAACTTCAGGAACTGTACCCCAGTGAGAGTCAGCACTTTCAGGAACTGTTCCCCAGTGAGAGATAGCAGCTTCAGGAACTGTACACCAGCGAGAGTCAGCACCTTCAGGAACTGTACCCCAGTGAGAGTCAGCACCTTCAGGAACTGTACCCCAGAGAGAGTCAGCATCTTAAGGAACTGTACCCCAGTGAGAGTCAGCACCTTCAGGAACTGTACCCCAGTGAGAGTCAGCACCCGGGGAACTGTACCGCAGTGAGAGTCAGCACCTTCAGGAACTGTACCCCAGTGAGAGTCAGCACCTTCAGGAACTGTACCCCAGAGAGAGTCAGCATCTTAAGGAACTGTACCCCAGTGAGAGTCAGCACCTTCAGGAACTGTACCCCAGTGAGAGTCAGCACCTTCAGGACCTGTACCCCAGTGAGAGTCAGTACCCGGGGAACTGTACCCCAGTGAGAGGCAGCACCTTCAGGAGCTGTATCCCAGTGAGAGTCAGCACCTTCAGGAACTGTACCCCAGTGAGAGTCAGCACCTTCAGGAACTGTACCCCAGTGAGAGTCAGCACCTTCAGGAACTGTACCCCAGTGAGA
This sequence comes from Somniosus microcephalus, assembly GCF_052327205.1. NCBI lineage: Eukaryota > Metazoa > Chordata > Chondrichthyes > Squaliformes > Somniosidae > Somniosus > Somniosus microcephalus. The sequence goes on from NC_141014.1 coordinate 42,862,401, forward strand.
GTCAACACCTTCAGGAACTGTACCCCAGTGAGAGTCAGCACCTTCAGGAACTGTACCCCAGCGAGAGTCAGCACCCTCAGGAACTGTACCCCAGTGAGAGTCAGCACCCGGGGAACTGTACCCCAGTGAGAGTCAGCACCTTCAGGAACTGTACCCCAGCGAGAGTCAGCACCTTCAGGAACTGTACCCCAGAGAGAGTCAGCACCTTCAGGAAATGTATCCCAGTGAGAATCTGCACCTTCAGGAACTGTACCCCAGTGAGAGTCAGCACCTTCAGGAACTGTACCCCAGTGAGAGTCAGCACCTTCAGGAACTGTACCCTAGCGAGAGTCAGCACCTTCAGGAACTGTACCGCAGTGAGAGTCAGCACCTTCAGGAACTGTACCCCAGTGAGAGTCAGCACCCTCAGGAACCGTACCCCAGTGAGAGTCAGCACCTTCAGGAATTGTACTCCAGTGAGAGTCAGCACCTTCAGGAATTGTACCCCAGTGAGAGTCAGCACCTTCAGGAACTGTACCCCAGTGAGAGTCAGCACCGTCAGGAACTGTGTCCCAGTGAGAGTCGGCACCTTCAGGAACTGTACCCCAGTGAGAGTCAGCACCTTCAGGAACTGTGCCCCAGTGAGAGTCAGCACCTTCAGGAACAGTACCCCAGTGAGAGTCGGCACCTTCAGGAACTGTACCCCAGTGTGAGTCAGCACCTTCAGGAACTGTACCCCAGTGAGAGTCAGCACCTTCAGGAACTGTACCCCAGTGAGAGTCAGCACCTTCAGGAACTGTACCCCAGTGAGAGTCAGCACCCGGGGAACTGTACCCCAGTGAGAGTCAGCACCTTCAGGAACTGTACCCCAGTGTGAGTCAGCACCTTCAGGAACTGTACCCCAGTGAGAGTCACCACCTTCAGGAACTGTACCCCAGTGAGTGTCAGCACCCGGGGAACTGTACCCCAGTGAGAGTCAGCACCTTCAGGAACTATACCCCAGCGAGAATCAGCACCCAGGTAACTGTACCCCAGTGAGAGTCGGCACCTTCAGGAACTGTACCCCAGTGAGAGTCAGCACCTTCAGGAACTGTGTCCCAGTGAGAGTCAGCACCTTCAGGAACTGTACCCCAGTGAGAGTCAGCACCTTCAGGAACTGTACCCCAGTGAGAGAGAGCACCTTCAGGAACTGTACCCCAGTGAGAATGAGCACCTTCAGGAACTGTACCCCAGCGAGAGTCAGCACCTTCAGGAACTCTACCCCAGTGAGAGTCAGCACCTTCAGGAACTGTACCCCAGTGAGAGTGAGCACCTTCAGGAACTGTACCCCAGTGAGAGTCAACACCTTCAGGAACTGTACCCCAGTGAGAGTGAGCACCTTCAGGAACTGTACCCCAGCGAGAGTCAGCACCTTCAGGAACTCTACCCCAGTGAGAGTCAGCACCCGGGGAACTTTACCCCAGTGAGAGTCAGCACCTGCAGGAACTGTGTCCCAGTGAGAGTCGGCACCTTAAGAAACATAAGAAACATAAGAAACAGGAGCAGGAGTAGGCCAATCAGCCCCTCGAGCCTGCTCCACCATTCAATAAGATCATGGCTGATCTGATCCTAACCTCAAATCTTTTATCACTCTGCATCCACCCGAACCCATGTGATCTCCCGGGAGAGGCGAAAAACCAGATAAAAGACCCAATGGCCAATTTGGGAGAAAAAAATCTGGGAAATTCCTCTCCGACCCATCTAGGCGATCGAAATTCTTCCAGGAGATCACTCTGTCCCTATATTTTCTACAGTACTTACCTTCTATAAAGGCGATTTCCACCCCAGCCAGGAACAGGAATAAAACCATCTCCTGAAATCTAACACAGAATTAGAACACAGTAGGAGCAGAACCAGGCTACACGGCCCCTGGGCCCACTCCACTACCCACAGGGCCATGACCAATCCGAACCTAGACTCATGTCCAATTTCCTGCCCGCTCCCCGTAACCCTTAATTCCCTTTACTTCTAGGAAACTGTCTATTTCTGTTTTTAATTTATTTAATGATGTAGCTTCCACAGCTTTCTGGGGCAGCAAATTCCACAAACCTACCACCCTCTGAGTGAAGGAGTTTCTCCTCATCTCAGTTTTGAAAGAGCAGCCCCTTATTCTAAGATTATGCCCCCTAGTTCTAGTTTCACCCTTCATTGGGAACATCCTCACCGCATCCACCCGATCAAGCCCCTTCACAACCTTATATGTTTCAATAAGATCGCCTCTCATTCTTCTGAACTCCAATGAGTAGAGTCCCAATCTACTCATCCTCTCCTCATATGTCCATCCCCTCATCCCCGGGATTAACCGAATGAACCTTCTTTGTACTGACTCGAGAGCAAGTATGTCTTTTCTTAAGTGTCTGTGGAACTGTACCCCAGTGAGAGTCAACACCCTCAGGAACTGTAACCCAGTGAGAGTGAGCACCTTCAGGAACTGTACCCCAGAGAGAGTCAGCACCTTCAGGAACTGTACCCCAGAGAGAGTCAGCACCTTCAGGAACTGTACCCCAGAGAGAGTCAGCACCTTCAGGAACTGTACCCCAGTGAGAGTCAGCACCTTCAGGAACTGTACCCCAGTGAGAGTCAGCGCGTTCAGGAACTGTACCCCAGTGAGAGTCAGTACCTTCAGGAACTGTACCCCAGTGAGAGTCAGCACCTTCAGGAACTGTACCCCAGTGAGAGTCAGCACCTTCAGGAATTGTACCCCAGTGAGAGTCAGCACCTTCAGGAACTGTACCCCAGTGAGAGTCAGCACCTTCAGGAACTGTACCCGAGTGAGAGTCAGCACCTTCAGGAACTGTACCCCAGTGAGAGCCAGCACCCGGGGAACTGTACCCCAGTGAGAGTCAGCACCTTCAGGAACTGTACCCCAGTGAGAGAGAGCACCTTCAGGAACTGTACCCCAGTGAGAGTGAGCACCTTCAGGAACTGTACCCCAGCGAGAGTCAGCACCTTCAGGAACTGAACCCCAGTGAGAGTCAGCACCTTCAGGAACTGTACCCCAGTGAGAGTCAGCACCTTCAGGAACTGTACCCCAGTGAGAGTCAGCACCTTCAGGAACTGTACCCCAGTGAGAGTCAGCACCTTCAGGAACTGTACCCCAGAGAGAGTCAGCACCTTCAGGAACTGTACCCCACTGAGAGTCGGCAACTTCAGGAACTGTACCCCAGTGAGAGTCAGCACTTTCAGGAACTGTTCCCCAGTGAGAGATAGCAGCTTCAGGAACTGTACACCAGCGAGAGTCAGCACCTTCAGGAACTGTACCCCAGTGAGAGTCAGCACCTTCAGGAACTGTACCCCAGAGAGAGTCAGCATCTTAAGGAACTGTACCCCAGTGAGAGTCAGCACCTTCAGGAACTGTACCCCAGTGAGAGTCAGCACCCGGGGAACTGTACCGCAGTGAGAGTCAGCACCTTCAGGAACTGTACCCCAGTGAGAGTCAGCACCTTCAGGAACTGTACCCCAGAGAGAGTCAGCATCTTAAGGAACTGTACCCCAGTGAGAGTCAGCACCTTCAGGAACTGTACCCCAGTGAGAGTCAGCACCTTCAGGACCTGTACCCCAGTGAGAGTCAGTACCCGGGGAACTGTACCCCAGTGAGAGGCAGCACCTTCAGGAGCTGTATCCCAGTGAGAGTCAGCACCTTCAGGAACTGTACCCCAGTGAGAGTCAGCACCTTCAGGAACTGTACCCCAGTGAGAGTCAGCACCTTCAGGAACTGTACCCCAGTGAGAGTCAACACCTTCAGGAACTGTACCCCAGTGAGAGTCAGCACCTTCAGGAACTGTACCCCAGCGAGAGTCAGCACCCTCAGGAACTGTACCCCAGTGAGAGTCAGCACCCGGGGAACTGTACCCCAGTGAGAGTCAGCACCTTCAGGAACTGTACCCCAGCGAGAGTCAGCACCTTCAGGAACTGTACCCCAGAGAGAGTCAGCACCTTCAGGAAATGTATCCCAGTGAGAATCTGCACCTTCAGGAACTGTACCCCAGTGAGAGTCAGCACCTTCAGGAACTGTACCCCAGTGAGAGTCAGCACCTTCAGGAACTGTACCCTAGCGAGAGTCAGCACCTTCAGGAACTGTACCCCAGTGAGAGTCAGCACCTTCAGGAACTGTACCCCAGTGAGAGTCAGCACCCTCAGGAACCGTACCCCAGTGAGAGTCAGCACCTTCAGGAATTGTACTCCAGTGAGAGTCAGCACCTTCAGGAATTGTACCCCAGTGAGAGTCAGCACCTTCAGGAACTGTACCCCAGTGAGAGTCAGCACCGTCAGGAACTGTGTCCCAGTGAGAGTCGGCACCTTCAGGAACTGTACCCCAGTGAGAGTCAGCACCTTCAGGAACTGTGCCCCAGTGAGAGTCAGCACCTTCAGGAACAGTACCCCAGTGAGAGTCGGCACCTTCAGGAACTGTACCCCAGTGTGAGTCAGCACCTTCAGGAACTGTACCCCAGTGAGAGTCAGCACCTTCAGGAACTGTACCCCAGTGAGAGTCAGCACCTTCAGGAACTGTACCCCAGTGAGAGTCAGCACCCGGGGAACTGTACCCCAGTGAGAGTCAGCACCTTCAGGAACTGTACCCCAGTGTGAGTCAGCACCTTCAGGAACTGTACCCCAGTGAGAGTCACCACCTTCAGGAACTGTACCCCAGTGAGTGTCAGCACCCGGGGAACTGTACCCCAGTGAGAGTCAGCACCTTCAGGAACTATACCCCAGCGAGAATCAGCACCCAGGTAACTGTACCCCAGTGAGAGTCGGCACCTTCAGGAACTGTACCCCAGTGAGAGTCAGCACCTTCAGGAACTGTGTCCCAGTGAGAGTCAGCACCTTCAGGAACTGTACCCCAGTGAGAGTCAGCACCTTCAGGAACTGTACCCCAGTGAGAGAGAGCACCTTCAGGAACTGTACCCCAGTGAGAGTGAGCACCTTCAGGAACTGTACCCCAGCGAGAGTCAGCACCTTCAGGAACTCTACCCCAGTGAGAGTCAGCACCTTCAGGAACTGTACCCCAGTGAGAGTGAGCACCTTCAGGAACTGTACCCCAGTGAGAGTCAACACCTTCAGGAACTGTACCCCAGTGAGAGTGAGCACCTTCAGGAACTGTACCCCAGCGAGAGTCAGCACCTTCAGGAACTCTACCCCAGTGAGAGTCAGCACCCGGGGAACTTTACCCCAGTGAGAGTCAGCACCTGCAGGAACTGTGTCCCAGTGAGAGTCGGCACCTTAAGAAACATAAGAAACATAAGAAACAGGAGCAGGAGTAGGCCAATCAGCCCCTCGAGCCTGCTCCACCATTCAATAAGATCATGGCTGATCTGATCCTAACCTCAAATCTTTTATCACTCTGCATCCACCCGAACCCATGTGATCTCCCGGGAGAGGCGAAAAACCAGATAAAAGACCCAATGGCCAATTTGGGAGAAAAAAATCTGGGAAATTCCTCTCCGACCCATCTAGGCGATCGAAATTCTTCCAGGAGATCACTCTGTCCCTATATTTTCTACAGTACTTACCTTCTATAAAGGCGATTTCCACCCCAGCCAGGAACAGGAATAAAACCATCTCCTGAAATCTAACACAGAATTAGAACACAGTAGGAGCAGAACCAGGCTACACGGCCCCTGGGCCCACTCCACTACCCACAGGGCCATGACCAATCCGAACCTAGACTCATGTCCAATTTCCTGCCCGCTCCCCGTAACCCTTAATTCCCTTTACTTCTAGGAAACTGTCTATTTCTGTTTTTAATTTATTTAATGATGTAGCTTCCACAGCTTTCTGGGGCAGCAAATTCCACAAACCTACCACCCTCTGAGTGAAGGAGTTTCTCCTCATCTCAGTTTTGAAAGAGCAGCCCCTTATTCTAAGATTATGCCCCCTAGTTCTAGTTTCACCCTTCATTGGGAACATCCTCACCGCATCCACCCGATCAAGCCCCTTCACAACCTTATATGTTTCAATAAGATCGCCTCTCATTCTTCTGAACTCCAATGAGTAGAGTCCCAATCTACTCATCCTCTCCTCATATGTCCATCCCCTCATCCCCGGGATTAACCGAATGAACCTTCTTTGTACTGACTCGAGAGCAAGTATGTCTTTTCTTAAGTGTCTGTGGAACTGTACCCCAGTGAGAGTCAACACCCTCAGGAACTGTAACCCAGTGAGAGTGAGCACCTTCAGGAACTGTACCCCAGAGAGAGTCAGCACCTTCAGGAACTGTACCCCAGAGAGAGTCAGCACCTTCAGGAACTGTACCCCAGAGAGAGTCAGCACCTTCAGGAACTGTACCCCAGTGAGAGTCAGCACCTTCAGGAACTGTACCCCAGTGAGAGTCAGCGCGTTCAGGAACTGTACCCCAGTGAGAGTCAGTACCTTCAGGAACTGTACCCCAGTGAGAGTCAGCACCTTCAGGAACTGTACCCCAGTGAGAGTCAGCACCTTCAGGAATTGTACCCCAGTGAGAGTCAGCACCTTCAGGAACTGTACCCCAGTGAGAGTCAGCACCTTCAGGAACTGTACCCAAGTGAGAGTCAGCACCTTCAGGAACTGTACCCCAGTGAGAGCCAGCACCCGGGGAACTGTACCCCAGTGAGAGTCAGCACCTTCAGGAACTGTACCCCAGTGAGAGTCAGCACCTTCAGGAACTGTACCCCAGTGAGAGTCAGCACCTTCAGGAACTGTACCCCAGTGAGAGTCAGCACCTTCAGGAACTGTACCCCAGTGAGAGTCAGCACCTTCAGGAACTGTACCCCAGTGAGAGTCAGCACCCGGGGAACTGAACCCCAGTGAGAGTCAGCACCTTTAGGAACTGTACCCCAGTGAGAGTCAGCACCCGGGGAACTGTACCCCAGTGAGAGTCAGCACCCGGGGAACTGTACCCCAGTGAGAGTCAGCACCCGGGGAACTGTACCCCAGTGAGAGTCAGCACCTTTAGGAACTGTACCCCAGTGAGAGTCAGCACCTTTAGGAACTGTACCCCAGTGAGAGTCAGCACCTTCAGGAACTGTACCCCAGTGAGAGTCAGCACCTTCAGGAACTGAACCCCAGTGAGAGTCAGCACCTTCAGTAACTGTACCCCAGTGAGAGTCAGCACCCGGGGAACTGTACCCCAGTGAGAGTCAGCACCCGGGGAACTGTACCCCAGTGAGAGTCAGCACCTTCAGGGAAATTGTGGGGAATAAATGAAAGACAGGATCCCACATGATTGAAGAGAGTGTCGGTGCAATAGGTGGTGAGCAATGTGGCCTCTCCTGTAGCTACTGCAGAGTCTGCAGACCGAGTTTGATTGTTTCTCTCTGTGTTTCAGGACAGCTCTGGGCTTAAGCTGTGGAAGAGAAGATGGTTCGTCCTGTCTGACTTCTGTCTCTTTTATTACAGAGGTAACTGAACCTGCCCAACCATTGCCCAAACACCTGCCTAACCGCCTGCCTAACCACTGCTTAACCGCTCCCCAACCACCGCCCAACCGCCGCCCAACCGCCGCCCAACCGCCGCCCAACCACTGCCCAACCACTGCCCAACCACCGCCCAACCACTGCCCAACCGCCGCCCAACCGCTCCCCAACCACCGCCCAACCGCTCCCCAACCACCGCCCAACCGCTCCCCAACCACCGCCCAACCGCCGCCCAACCGCCGCCCAACCGCCGCCCAACCGCCGCCCAACCGCCGCCCAACCACCGCCCAACCACCGCCCAACCGCCGCTCAACCACTGCCCAACCGCTCCCCAACCACCGCCCAACCACCGCCCAACCACCGCCCAACCGCCGCTCAACCGCTCCCCAACCACCGCCCAACCGCCGCCCAACCGCCGCCCAACCGCCGCCCAACCGCCGCCCAACCGCCGCCCAACCGCCGCCCAACCGCCGCCCAACCACCGCCCAACCACCGCCCAACCACTGCCCAACCACCGCCCAACCACTATGTGAAGAAGAGTGTAACCTCTTTACCTGGGAAAGGTAGCAGTCAGGAGATAAGTTGAACAGTAGAAGCTGATTCTCTGTATCTTGTGTTCCACAGACAGTCGGGAAGAAAGAATCTTGGGGAGTATTCCGATGCCGAGTTACGTCATCTCTGCTGCTGATCCACAGGACCGGAAAACCCGGAAATTTGCTTTTAAGGTTCAGGCCAATTCGGAATTCGATTTGTATTTGGAAACATGGGGAGAAAATAACAGAATCCGACAGAGGATACACCCTGGTGGTGGGCGGGGGTGAGGGGTTGTGGGCGGGGGGTGAGGGGAGGGGTGGTGGGTGGGGGGGTGAGGGGATGGGGTGGTGGGTGGGGGGTGTAGGAGATGGGGTGGTGGGCGGGGGGTGCGGGGATGAGGTGGTGGGGGTGTGGGGGGGTTGGTGGGCGGGGTGTGTGGGGAGGGGCGGGGGGTGGTGGGTGGGGGGTGAGGGGAGGGGTGGTGGGTGGGGGGTGAGGGGATGGGGTGGTGGGTGGGGGGTGTAGGAGATGGGGTGGTGGGCGGGGGGTGCGGGGATGAGGGTGGGGGTGCGGGGGGGTTGGTGGGCGGGGGGTGCGGGGAGGGGTGGTGGGCGGGGGGTGCGGGGAGGGGTGGTGGGCGGGGGGTGCGGGGAGGGTTGGGGGGCGCGGGGAGGGGTGGTGGGCAGGGGGCACGGGGAGAGGTGGTGGGCGGGGGGTGAGGGGATGGGTGGTGGGCGGGGGTTGAGGGGAGGGGTGGTGGGTGGGGAGTGAGGGGATGGGGTGGGTGTTGGGGGGTGAGGGGAGGGGTGGTGGAGGGGTGGTGGGCGGGGGGTGAGGGGATGGGGTGGTGGGCGGGGGGTGAGGGGAGGGGTGGTGGGCGGGAGGGGATGGGGAGGTGGGCGGGGGGTAGGGGAGGTGTGGTGGGCAGGGGGTGAGGGGAGGGGTGGTGGGCGGTGGGTGCGGGGATGAGGTGGTGGGCGGGGGGTGTAGGGGAGGGGTGGTGGGCGGGGGTGCGGGGATGAGGTGGTGAGCGGGGGGTGCGGGGATGGGGTGGTGGGCGGGGGGTGCGGGGATGGGGTGGTGGGCGGGGGGTGCAGGGGAGGGGTGGTGGGCGGGGGGTGAGGGGAGGGGGGGGTGCGGGGGTTTGGTGGGCGGGGGGTGCGGGGATGAGGTGGTGGGCGGGGGGTGCGGGGATGGGGTGGTGGGCGGGGGGTGTAGGGGAGGGTTGGTGGGCGGGGGGTGAGGGGAGGGGTGGTGGGCGGAGGGTGAGGGGAGGGGTGGTGGCCGGGGGGTGCGGGGGGGTTGGTGGGCGGGGGTGCGGGGGGGTTGGTGGGCGGGGGGTGTGGGGAGGGGTGGTGGGCGGGGGGTTGCCATTTGCGGACTGACCGACCATTATAGGAACTGACAGATCTACAGACTAAGGGGAAATTACTCCCCCTTTCTGGGATGTGGGAAGAGAAATGGGTTCCTGGTCGAACCAGGAAAAACACCGGCACTCACACCGGCAGCTCCTGGGACACCGAAACACTGGGCTTGGTGGCACCTTCCAGAGATTGGGAGCCTGGTCTGAATCCTGCTCCTTGGGACAGAAACACCACCAGTGGAGTCTCTGTTCTTAAAACTGTCCTCATGTGATTTCCTGTTTGGGGTCAATTATTTTTCTTTCTCTCCCACCAGGAGATTAACCGGGCAGACCGTTCTGGGTGAAGTGGAGACTCCAGACTTGGTCTAAGTACAATTAGGGTTGGGGTGAGAGCACTAACACTGAGTTAAGACCAGATTCCATTAATAGACTTTTATAACTGAGATTTACAGACTGTGGTTGCAGTTGGTGATGTGCAGTTGTCCTTGCACCTGTGCTCCATTACACAATACTCCACTCCCAACCCTGGCTGAATGTCAGGGGGAGGAGGAGGTGTGAGGACAAAGGATTATAGCAGAGAGAGAAAACGTTCAGGAATGAAGAGAGGTTTGACCTTTGCTGACTCCTTCCTGTCCCACAGGCCGAACACTCAGGAATGAGGACATACTACTTCAGTGCCGACACACAGGAGGATATGAACGGGTGGATCAGGGCCATGAGCCAATCAGCACGCGTGGAATCTGAAAACAGCAAGTAAGGAGTTAAAGAGCTCGTAATGTATTACAGTCAATTCCAGATAGATCCGAAACCTCTTCCCATTCACTCCCATTGTACAGAATTCCAATGGCCCAAACCATCTCCCATTGTACAGAATTCCAATGGCCCAAACCATCTCCCATTGTACAGAATTCCAATGGCCCAAACCATCTCCCATTGTACAGAATTCCAATGGCCCAAACCATCTCCCACTGTACAGAATTCCAATGGCCCAAACCCTCTCCCATTGTACAGAATTCCAATGGCCCAAACCATCTCCCATTGTACAGAATCCCAATGGCCCAAACCCTCTCCCATTGTACAGAATCCCAATGGCCCAAACCGTCTCCCATTGTACAGAATCCCAATGGCCCAAACCATCTCCCATTGTACAGAATTCCAATGGCCCAAACCCTCTCCCATTGTACAGAATCCCAATGGCCCAAACCCTCTCCCATTCACTTCAATTGTACTGAAAGCTCCTTCTCATTCAGTCCTATTGTATGGTATCAAATGGCTTGGATTGTCTGCCGCCAAAGTTCATACCTCCAGAACCTGAAAGAACAGCAAGGTCAGAATCAAACACCAACTCCAATTGGCATCCAGCATTTTCCATTATTGAGCAGGCTGGGGGAAGGGCCCACACTGCAGGCTGGGGGAAGGGCCCACACTGCAGGTTCGGGGAAGGGCCCACACTGCAGGCTAGAGGAAGGGCCCACACTGCAGGCTGGGGGAAGGGCCCACACTGCAGGCTGGGGGAAGGGCCCATACTGCAGGCTGGGGGAAGGGCCCACACTGCAGGCTGGGGGAAGGGCCCACACTGCAGGCTGGGGGAAGGGCCCACACTGCAGGCTGGGGGAAAGGCCCACACTGCAGGCTGGGGGAAAGGCCCACACTGCAGGCTGGGGGAAGGGCCCACACTGCAGGCTGGGGGAAGGGCCCATACTGCAGGCTGGGGGAAGGGCCCATACTGCAGGCTGGGGGAAAGGCCCACACTGCAGGCTGGGGGAAGGGCCCACACTGCAGGCTAGAGGAAGGGCCCACACTGCAGGCTGGGGGAAGGGCCCACACTGCAGGCTGGGGGAAGGGCCCATACTGCAGGCTGGGGGAAGGGCCCATACTGCAGGCTGGGGGAAGGGCCCATACTGCAGGCTGGGGGAAGGGCCCATACTGCAGGCTGGGGGAAGGGCCCATACTGCAGGCTGGGGGAAAGGCCCACACTGCAGGCTAGAGGAAGGGCCCACACTGCAGGCTGGGGGAAGGGCCCACACTGCAGGCTGGGGGAAGGGCCCACACTGCAGGCTGGGGGAAGGGCCCACACTGCAGGCTAGAGGAAGGGCCCACACTGCAGGCTAGAGGAAGGGCCCACACTGCAGGCTAGAGGAAGGGCCCACACTGCAGGCTAGAGGAAGGGCCCACACTGCAGGCTAGAGGAAGGGCCCACACTGCAGGCTAGAGGAAGGGCCCACACTGCAGGCTAGAGGAAGGGCCCACACTGCAGGCTAGAGGAAGGGCCCACACTGCAGGCTAGAGGAAGGGCCCACACTGCAGGCTAGAGGAAGGGCCCACACTGCACGCTAGAGGAAGGGCCCACACTGCAGGCTAGAGGAAGGGCCCATACTGCAGGCTAGAGGAAGGGCCCATACTGCAGGCTGGGGGAAGGGCCCACACTGCAGGCTAGAGGAAGGGCCCACACTGCAGGCTAGAGGAAGGGCCCATACTGCAGGCTAGAGGAAGGGCCCATACTGCAGGCTGGGGGAAGGGCCCACACTGCAGGCTGGGGGAAGGGCCCATACTGCAGGCTGGGGGAAGGGCCCACACTGCAGGCTGGGGGAAGGGCCCACACTGCAGGCTGGGGGAAGGGCCCACACTGCAGGCTGGGGGAAGGGCCCACACTGCAGGCTGGGGGAAGGGCCCACACTGCAGGCTGGGGGAAGGGCCCACACTGCAGGCTGGGGGAAGGGCCCACACTGCAGGCTGGGGGAAGGGCCCACACTGCAGGCTAGAGGAAGGGCCCACACTGCAGGCTAGAGGAAGGGCCCACACTGCAGGCTAGAGGAAGGGCCCATACTGCAGGCTAGAGGAAGGGCCCATACTGCAGGCTGGGGGAAGGGCCCACACTGCAGGCTAGAGGAAGGGCCCACACTGCAGGCTAGAGGAAGGGCCCATACTGCAGGCTAGAGGAAGGGCCCATACTGCAGGCTGGGGGAAGGGCCCACACTGCAGGCTGGGGGAAGGGCCCACACTGCAGGCTGGGGGAAGGGCCCACACTGCAGGCTGGGGGAAGGGCCCACACTGCAGGCTGGGGGAAAGGCCCACACTGCAGGCTGGGGGAAGGGCCCACACTGCAGGCTGGGGGAAGGGCCCACACTGCAGGCTGGGGGAAGGGCCCACACTGCAGGCTGGGGGAAGGGCCCACACTGCAGGCTGGGGGAAGGGCCCACACTGCAGGCTGGGGGAAGGGCCCATACTGCAGGTTAGAGGAAGGGACAATACTGCCGGCTCGGGGAAAGGCCCACACTGCAGGCTAGAGGAAGGGCCCATACTGCAGGCTGGGGGAAGGGCCCATACTGCAGGTTCGGGGGAGGGCCCACACTGCAGGCTAGAGGAAGGGCCCATACTGCAGGTTCGGGGAAGGGCCCACACTGCAGGCTAGAGGAAGGGCCCATACTGCAGGCTGGGGGAAGGGCCTACACTGCAGGCTGGGGGAAGGGCCCATACTGCAGGCTGGGAAAAGGCCCATACTGCAGGCTCGGGGAAAGGCCCACACTGCAGGCTGGGGGAAGGGCCCACACTGCAGGCTCTGGGAAGGGCCTACACTGCAGGACCCCTCCAAAGCAGAAAAGAGCTGGGGCCTCAGCTATTTACAATCTATGATGTGGGGACCGAATGTAATATATCCAAGTTTGCTGACGATACAAAGCTAGGTGGGACAGTAAGGTGTGAGGAGGACGGAAAGAGACATTTTTTAAATGTATTCGTTCCTGGGATGTGGGCGTCGCCAGCAAGGCTGGCATTTATTGCCCATCCCTAATTGCCCCTTGAGAAAGTGGTGGTGAGCCGCCTTATACAACTGAGTGTCTTGCTCGGCCATTTCAGAGGGCAGTTAAGAGTCAACCACATTGCTGTGGGTCTGGAGTTACATATCGGCCAGACCGGGTAAGGACAGCAGATTTCCTTCCCTAAAGGACATTAGTGAACCAGATGGGTTTTTACTACTCTCTGGATCATTAGTGCTGGCCTCTGGATTACTAGTCCAGTAACATAACTACTATGCTACCGTACCCGATTACAATGGCTGCAATATGATATAGACCGGTTAAGTGAATGGGCAAGAACGTAGCAGATGGAATATAACATGGAGAAGTGTGAAACTATCCACTTTGGTCGGAAAAATAGAAGAACAGAATATTTTTTAAATGTTGAGAGATTGGGAAATGCTGGTGTTCAGAGGGACCTGGGTGTCCTTGTACACGAATCACAGAAAGTTAATATGCAGGTACAGCAAGCAATTCACTCAAAGGGTTTGAATCTTTGGAATTCTCTACCTCAGAGGGCTGTGGATGCTCAGTCGTTCTGTATATTCAAGACAGAGATCGATAGATTTTTGGATACTAAGGGAACCAAGGGATTGAAAGGATTTATACTAGTCCTAGCCCATTTAGGGCTACCCCAGATCAGGCGTATTCCCCAGACGTTCACTTTCAACTAAAGTTTGAGGTAGCCGAATCCTGAAGACGCTTAATTGGGTCTAAAGGTCCAGACTATCTCTCCCTAAACGAAAGGAACAACCTGAAGATGTTACCGTCCTCCAGATAGCACTTTTAATAAGTTTAGCTAGACTGTAATCTTCCGAATATTATGAGGGTCCGGAAAACTCCCTCAGAATTCTGCAACTCCTCACCAAGGAGCGTACAGAGATTGAGTTCGCGAGTTTGATACAGAAATATTATGTAAGACAATTCTAAAAATATATTGATTTATTAAAGAACCGACATGTAATCACAGTAGGTGTTTCAATCGCAACATTAACAGTTCCAAAAACAGAAAGCTTACAATTCTATTATCCTTATTTTCAAATCTTAACTTCGCTACATTTTTACAGTTCTTAGTCTTTATTCCAGGATATCCACCAAAATCAAATACCTTTGATACCCGAGGTACAAAGAGGTGTAGACTTACAGAGCCTGCCTCTGAAGCCGAGAATCGCTTTGCCCCTTCAAGCGAGTCTATCATCCCATTTGAAAGTTCAATTTTTATACCCTTTTGCAGTGGTATTTCCTGTGAAGTTTTCTGCTGATGTAAGCTAATTATCTCTAGTCATTTTTCTGCTGACCCCTGCTATTCTTACAGTTAGGTCAGCTGGTAGCATTAAGAATGATGTCTCTACTCTAGGTGTTCGAAGCTTATCATAAAAAACGGAGTAACCAGCAGGTGCATCTATTTGATGTCATTTTTACCAAGGTCTTCTGTTTGTGTCTATTTACGATGTGTAAATTAAAACTCCTCAACCAGGGTGATCTATGCAATTCCTATTTACCTCATCTGGTTGCAACACAGAATCGTGTCTCCTGTGTTTCATTTGATGTCATTTTTATGAAGGTATATGTTTCTTAATTTCTTTCCAAAGTGTAATTTAGGGCACCTTAACAGGGTGTACCATTGTGTTCTTTCCAAGGCTGCAGGCTTCAGGAGCCTCCAACCTCCTGTTTCAATAAGGTTATTGATTCAGTGTCAACAACTTATCTTATCTCAATAGCCTGAATGCTGTTCACAGCTTCTCCATTGTTGAGGCTTCCAGATTTCCAGACCCAGTTTGTCATGTTTTACTAAGGCTAGAATTCTTTCATAGGATGGTGTATTTGTCTGAATATGGCTTATTCCTTCACAGGATATGGGGATAGTGCAGGAAAGTGGAGATGAGATAAAAGATCAGCCATGATCTTATTGAATGGCAGAGCAGGCTCGAGGGGCCGAATGGCCGACTCCTGCTCCTATTGCTTATGTTCTGATGTTCTTATGAAACAAAACATGGTGATTCATTGTCACTGAGCCTGGTGTTTAACAACTTGGGATGAAAGGAAGACAGGGAAGTGAGGAGATCCGTAATTTAAAGATTCTGCAATTGAATGTTAGAGTAAGGGCCAGAGCAATGAGTCATGATTTCAACACAATGAGGCTTTAGAGAGGAGGATGGGTGCGTGGGACGAGGTGTTTGGAGCTTGGAGATAAAAAGAAGGAAGTTCAGAGGAGGGCTGACTGTAGAATTGATAAAAAGAACAGGTGCAAGAGGTCGTAGGTCAGTCAAAAGCTCCTTGCTCGTTACTGACAGCCAGCACAGACTCTGGTTCTTTCTCAGCTAATTCATGTTCTTTAATATTTATCATCTTGAACTCGATGAGTTTCTCCATGTTCAGAACCAGTTGTACTTTTGTAACAACAGAAATTTAGGATTTATCAGTTGTGCCCAGCTTGCAGTTGGTTTATTTACACTTTTACTGTCTGACATCTTTTTGCAGCATCTCCTCAATGAAAACTTCAAAGCGCGCTCCCCAGGAACAGCGATATTCCAGCTTCGAAGATTTCACTAAATCCGGGCTGCTCCAGCGCACGGAAAATGCCCAAAGTGCGGAATCTCTGGAAATCGCAAAACTGTCTGAAACGAAGCGGCAAACGGATTCCAGGAACGAAATGATGGAAAAGAAGTTGGAGAAAGTCAGACGGGAGCTCCTGGCTCCCATTAATGGTCGGAGGGAAGTCCCATCTGTAACCATCTCCCTTGAGCGGCTGACCCCTCCGCCACAGAATGGCACAGTCCCTCCTCCCACTCCTACGAGTGGGATCCAGAACAGAGCATTCAGATTTGAGGGGGATTCCAAGCCTGGGGTTGAGGACCTGGAGCCACAGAGAAAGAACTCACTGTCTCACGTCGAGCAATGGGTTCGGTCGCAGAAAGAGAAACTGCCCGAAGGAGAAGAGGATGAGTAAGTAGACTACAACGCTCCTTGAATCCTGATCTATATCTTCCCCAGCACAGCTGGTGAGTAGCTGGGCCAGAAGATAGGAACCAGGTTCAGTGAATGGGCACGAACGTGGCAGATGGAATATAACGTGGAGAAGTGTGAAAATATCCACTTTGGTAGGAAAAATAGAAAAACAGAATATTTTTTTAAATGGTGAGAGACTGGGAAATGTTGGTATTCAGAGGGACCTGGGTGTCCTTGTACACAAATCACAGAAAGTTAATTTGCAGGTACAACAAGCAATTCACTCAAAGGGTTGTGAATCTTTGGAATTCTCTACCCCAGAGGGCTGTGGAGGCTCAGTCGTTGAGTATATTCAAGACAGAGATCGATAGATTTTTGGGCACTAAGGGAATCAGGGGATATGGAGATAAGGCAGGAAAGTGGAGATGAGGTAGAAGATCAGCCGTGAGCTTATTGAATGACACACACGGGACATCACAGGAGAGTGACATACACACACGCGTGACATCACAGGAGAGTGACACACACGCGTGACATCACAGGAGAGTGACACGCGTGACATCACAGGAGAGTGACACACACACGTGACATCACAGGAGAGTGACACACACACGTGACATCACGGGAGCATGACACACACACACGTGTGACATCACAGGAGAGTGTCACACATGTGTTTCTGTTCCTGTGTCTTGTGTTTATAAACAGTACAACCCTTGTGTCGACCATCCCCTGTAAATGGTGAGTGCTGATTGGTTAACCTGGCTGGGAGGAGTTGCTGGGCTGAAACTTGTTTCAGTGAGGGTAATTTTTAACCCGGGGTCACTGGGTGAGGTTAGAGTGGGGCAGCTGGAGATTACCATTAACCTGGGATAATAGCTGAACAATCACCAGCAACACTAACCATTAATCCGGGTGTCCCAAGTATCCTGTTAATGGGGCACGGAGGGTGATTATCCACATACCAGAGTTACACCACCAGCCCCGTGTCATTACCATAAGTAATAAACAAAAATTCAGAAACTCGTACCCCAATTAGACTGAGCATAGACTGTTCCCAACCAGACTGGGCATAGACTGTTCCCAACCAGACTGGGCATAGACTGTACCCCAACCAGACTGAGCATAGACTGTACCCCAACCAGACTGAGCATAGACGGTACCCCAACCAGACTGGGCATAGGCTTTCGATAAGGTCCCGCATAAGAGATTAGCGTGTAAAGTTAAGGCACATGGGATTGGGGGCAAGGTACTGACTTGGATAGAGAACTGGTTGGCAGACAGAAAGCAAAGAGTTGGAATAAACGGCTCTTTTTCCGAGTGGCAGGCAGTGACTAGTGGGGTACCGCAGGTATCGGTCCTCGGACCCCAGCTATTCACAATATATATTAATGATCTGGACGAGGGAACTAGATGTAATATCTCCAAGTTTGCAGACGACACAAAGCTGGGTGGGCGTGTGTGCTGTGAGGAGGATGCCGAGAAACTCCAGGATGATTTGGACAGGTTGGGTGAATTGGCAGATGCAATATAATGTGGATAAATGCGAGGTTATCCACTTTGGTGTCAAAAACAGGAAGGCAGATTATTATCTGAATGGCAATAGATTGGGAGAAGGGGAAGTGCAACGAGACCTGGGCGTCCTTGTGCACCAGTTGCTGAAGGTAAGCATGCAGGTGCAGCAGGCGGTTAAGAAGGCAAATGGTATGTTGGCCTTCGTAGCGAGAGGGTTTGAGTACAGGAACAAGGATGTCTTGCTGCAGTTGTACAGGGCCTTGGTGAGACCACATCTTGAGTATTGTGTGCAGTTTTGGTCACCTTATCTGAGGAAGGATGTTCTTGCCATGGAAGGAGTGCAGTGAAGATTCACCAGACTGATATTGGGTTGGCAGGAATGACGTATGAGGAGAGATTGTGTCGATTGGGCTTGTACTCGCTGGAGTTTAGAAGAATGAGAGGGGATCTCATTGAAACTTATAAAATTCTAACAGGACTAGACAGACTAGATGCTGGAAGGATGTTCCCGATGGTCGGGGAGTCCAGAACCAGGGGTCACAGTCTAAGGATAAGGGGTAAGCCATTTAGGACAGAGATGAGGAGAAATTTCTTCACCCAGAGAGTGGTGAACCTGTGGAATTCTCTACCAAAGAAGGCAGTAGAGGCCAGTTCATTAAATATATTCAAGAAGGAGTTAGATATATTTCTTAAGGCTAAAGGGATCAAGGGATATGTGGAGAAGGCAGGGACAGGGTACTGAATTTGGATGATCAGCCATGATCTCATTAATTGGCGGAGCAGGCTCGAGGGGCCGAATGGCCTACTCCTGCTCCTATCTTCTGTTTCTATGTACCACAACCAGACTGAGCATAGACTGTGCCCCAACCAGACTGAGCATAGAATGTACCCGAACCAGACTGGGCATAGACTGTACCCCAACCAGACTGAGCATAGAATGTACCCGAACCAGACTGGGCATAGACTGTACCCCAACCAGACTGAGCATAGACTGTACCCGAACCAGACTGGGCATAGACTGTACCACAACCAGACTGAGCATAGACTGTACCCGAACCAGACTGGGCATAGACTGTACCCCAACCAGACTGAGCATAGACTGTACCCCAACCCAGAC
Source organism: Somniosus microcephalus (assembly GCF_052327205.1). NCBI lineage: Eukaryota > Metazoa > Chordata > Chondrichthyes > Squaliformes > Somniosidae > Somniosus > Somniosus microcephalus. The sequence continues at coordinate 42,881,082 of NC_141014.1, forward strand.
TGGGCATAGACTGTACCCCAACCAGACTGAGCATAGACTGTACCCCAACCAGACTGGGCATAGACTGTACCCCAACCAGACTGAGCATAGACTGTACCCCAACCCAGACTGGGCATAGACTGTACCCCAACCAGACTGGGCATAGACTGTACCCCAATCAGACTGAGCATAGACTGTACCCAAACCAGACTGGGCATAGACTGTACCCCAACCAGACTGAGCATAGACTGTACCCCAACCCAGACTGGGCATAGACTGTACCCCAACCAGACTGGGCATAGACTGTACCCCAACCAGACTGAGCATAGACTGTACCCGAACCAGACTGGGCATAGACTGTACCGCAACCAGACTGAGCATAGACTGTACCCCAACCCAGACTGGGCATAGACTGTACCCCAACCAGACTGGGCATAGACTGTACCCGAACCAGACTGGGCATAGACTGTACCCCAACCAGACTGAGCATAGACTGTACCCGAACCAGACTGGGCATAGACTGTACCCCAACCAGACTGAGCATAGACTGTACCCGAACCAGACTGGGCATAGACTGTACCCCAACCAGACTGAGCATAGACTGGACCCCAACCAGACTGAGCATAGACTGTACCCCAACCAGACTGAGCATAGACTGTACCCCAACCAGACTGAGCATAGACTGTACCCCAACCAGACTGAGCATAGACTGTACCCGAACCAGACTGGGCATAGACTGTACCCCAACCAGACTGAGCATAGACTGTACCCCAACCAGACTGGGCATAGACTGTACCCCAACCAGACTGAGCATAGACTGTACCCCAACCCAGACTGGGCATAGACTGTACCCCAACCAGACTGGGCATAGACTGTACCCCAATCAGACTGAGCATAGACTGTACCCAAACCAGACTGGGCATAGACTGTACCCCAACCAGACTGAGCATAGACTGTACCCCAACCCAGACTGGGCATAGACTGTACCCCAACCAGACTGGGCATAGACTGTACCCCAACCAGACTGAGCATAGACTGTACCCGAACCAGACTGGGCATAGACTGTACCGCAACCAGACTGAGCATAGACTGTACCCCAACCCAGACTGGGCATAGACTGTACCCCAACCAGACTGGGCATAGACTGTACCCGAACCAGACTGGGCATAGACTGTACCCCAACCAGACTGAGCATAGACTGTACCCGAACCAGACTGGGCATAGACTGTACCCCAACCAGACTGAGCATAGACTGTACCCGAACCAGACTGGGCATAGACTGTACCCCAACCAGACTGAGCATAGACTGGACCCCAACCAGACTGAGCATAGACTGTACCCCAACCAGACTGAGCATAGACTGTACCCCAACCAGACTGAGCATAGACTGTACCCCAACCAGACTGAGCATAGACTGTACCCGAACCAGACTGGGCATAGACTGTACCCCAACCAGACTGAGCATAGACTGTACCCCAACCAGACTGGGCATAGACTGTACCCCAACCAGACTGGGCATAGACTGTACCCCAACCAGACTGAGCATAGACTGTACCCGAACCAGACTGGGCATAGACTACCCCAACCCAGACTGAGCATAGACTGTACCCGAACCAGACTGAGCATAGACTGTACCCCAACCAGACTGAGCATAGACTGTACCCGAACCAGACTGGGCATAGACTGTACCCCAACCAGACTGAGCATAGACTGTACCCGAACCAGACTGGGCATAGACTGTACCCCAACCAGACTGAGCATAGACTGGACCCCAACCAGACTGAGCATAGACTGTACCCCAACCAGACTGAGCATAGACTGTACCCCAACCAGACTGAGCATAGACTGTACCCCAACCAGACTGAGCATAGACTGTACCCGAACCAGACTGGGCATAGACTGTACCCCAACCAGACTGGGCATAGACTGTACCCCAACCAGACTGAGCATAGACTGTACCCGAACCAGACTGGGCATAGACTACCCCAACCCAGACTGGGCATTAACTGTACCCAACCAGACTGGGCATAGACTGTACCCCAACCAGACTGAGCATAGACTGTACCCAACCAGACTGGGCATAGACTGTACCCAACCAGACTGGGCATAGACTGTACCCCAACCAGACTCAGCATAGACTGTACCCCAACCAGACTGGGCATAGACTGTACCCCAACCAGACTGAGCATAGACTGTACCCCAACCAGACTGGGCATAGACTACCCCAACCCAGACTGGGCATTAACTGTACCCAACCAGACTGGGCATAGACTGTACCCCAACCAGACTGAGCATAGACTGTACCCAACCAGACTGGGCATAGACTGTACCCAACCAGACTGGGCATAGACTGTACCCCAACCAGACTCAGCATAGACTGTACCCCAACCAGACTGGGCATAGACTGTACCCCAACCAGACTGAGCATAGACTGTACCCCAACCAGACTGGGCATAGACTGTACCCCAACCAGACTGGGCATAGACTGTACCCCAACCAGACTGGGCATAGACTGTACCCCAACCAGACTGAGCATAGACTGTACCCAACCAGACTGGGCATAGACTGTACCACAACCCAAACTGGGCATAGACTGTACCCCAACCAGACTGGGCATAGACTGTACCCCAACCAGACTGGGCATTAACTGTACCCAACCAGACTGGGCATAGACTGTACCCCAACCAGACTGGGCATAGACTGTACCCCAACCAGACTGGGCATAGACTGTACCCCAACCAGACTGGGCATAGACTGTACCCCAACCAGACTGGGCATAGACTGTACCCCAACCAGACTGGGCATAGACTGTACCCCAACCAGACTGAGCATAGACTGTACCCCAACCAGACTGGGCATAGACTGTACCCCAACCAGACTGGGCATAGACGGTACCCCAACCAGACTGGGCATTAACTGTACCAAACCAGACTGGGCATAGACTGTACCCCAACCAGACTGGGCATAGACTGTACCCCAACCAGACTGGGCATAGACTGTACCCCAACCAGACTGGGCATAGACTGTACCCCAACCAGACTGGGCATTAACTGTACCCCAACCAGACTGGGCATAGACGGTACCCCAACCAGACTGAGCCTAGACTGTACCCCAACCAGACTGGGCATAGACTGAACCCCAACCAGACTGGGCATAGAGGCATAGACTGTACCCCAACCCAGACTGGGCATAGACTGTACCCCAACCAGACTGGGCATAGACTGTACCCCAACCAGACTGGGCATAGACTGTACCCCAACCCAGACTGGGCATAGACTGTACCCCAACCAGACTGGGCATAGACTGTACCCCAACCCAGACTGGGCATAGACGGTACCCCAACCAGACTGGGCATAGACTGTACCCCAACCCAGACTGGGCATAGACTGTACCCCAACCAGACTGGGCATAGACTGTACCCCAACCAGACTGGGCATAGACTGTACCCCAACCAGACTGGCCATAGACTGTACCCCAACCAGACTGGGCATAGACTGTACCCCAACCCAGACTGGGCATCAACTGTACCCCAACCCTGACTGGGCATAGACGGTACCCCAACCAGACTGGGCATAGACTGTACCCCAACCAGACTGAGCATAGACTGTACCCCAGCCCAGACTGGGCATCAACTGTACCCCAACCAGACTGGGCATAGACTGTACCCCAACCAGACTGGGCATAGACTGTACCCCAACCAGACTGGGCATAGACTGTACCCCAACCAGACTGGGCATAGACGGTACCCCAACCAGACTGGGCATAGACTGTACCCCAACCAGACTGGGCATAGACTGTACCCCAACCAGACTGGGCATAGACTGTACCCCAACCAGACTGGGCATAGACTGTACCACAACCCAGACTGGGCATAGACTGTACCCCAAACAGACTGGGCATAGACTGTACCACAACCCAGACTGGGCATAGACTGTACCCCAACCAGACTGGGCATAGACTGTACCCCAACCAGACTGGGCATAGACTGTACCCCAACCAGACTGGGCATAGACTGTACCACAACCCAGACTGGGCATAGACTGTACCCCAACCAAACTGGGCATAGACTGTACCACAACCCAGACTGGGCATAGACTGTACCACAACCCAGACTGGGCATAGACTGTACCCCAAACAGACTGGGCATAGACTGTACCACAACCCAGACTGGGCATAGACTGTACCCCAACCAGACTGGGCATAGACTGTACCCCAACCAGACTGGGAACACCAAGGGTGGTCGAAGGAATCTGGGAGGGAGTCTGAAAGAGCAATGAGTGAGGACTGAGTGAGGACTGAGTGAGGACTGAGTGAGGTCTGAGTGAGGTCTGAGTGAGGTCTGAGTGAGGACTGAGTGAGGACTGAGTGAGGTCTGAGTGAGGTCTGAGTGAGGTCTGAGTGAGGACTGAGTGAGGACTGAGTGAGGACTGAGTGAGGACTGAGAGAGCAATGAGTGAGGACTGAGAGAGAACTGAGTGAGGACTGAGTGAGGTCTGAGTGAGGAATGAGTGAGAACTGAGTGAGGACTGAGTGAGGGCTGAGTGAGTGAGGACTGAGTGAGGACTGAGTGAGGGCTGAGTGAGGGCTGAGTGAGGACTGAGTGAGGACTGAGTGAGGACTGAGTGAGGACTGAGAGAGCAATGAGTGAGGACTGAGTGAGGTCTGAGTGAGGACTGAGTGAGGACTGAGTGAACAATGAGTGAGGAATGAGTGAGAACTGAGTGAGGACTGAGTGAGGACTGAGTGAGAACTGAGTGAGGACTGAGTGAGGACTGAGTGAGGACTGAGTGAGGACTGAGTGAGGAATGAGTGAGGACTGAGTGAGGACTGAGTGAGCAATGAGTGAGGACTGAGTGAGGACTGAGTGAGGACTGAGAGAGGACTGAGTGAGGACTGAGTGAGGTCTGAGTGAGGACTGAGTGAGAACTGAGTGAGGACTGAGTGAGGACTGAGTGAGGGCTGAGTGAGGACTGAGTGAGAACTGAGTGAGGAATGAGTGAGGACTGAGTGAGCAATGAGTGAGGACTGATTGAGGACTGAGTGAGGACTGATTGAGGACTGAGTGAGGACTGAGTGAGGACTGAGTGAGGACTGAGTGAGGGCTGAGTGAGGTCTGAGTGAGGACTGAGTGAGGAATGAGTGAGGAATGAGTGAGGACTGATTGAGGACTGAGTGAGGACTGAGTGAGGACTGAGTGAGGACTGAGTGAGGGCTGAGTGAGGACTGAGTGAGCAATGAGTGAGGACTGAGTGAGGACTGTGTGAGCAATGAGTGAGGACTGAGTGAGGACTGAGTGAGGGCTGTTCGAGCAATGAGTGAGGGCTGAGTGAGGGCTGAGTGAGGACTGAGTGAGGACTGAGTGAGGACTGAGTGAGAACTGAGTGAGAACTGAGTGAGGACTGAGTGAGGGCTGTTCGAGCAATGAGTGAGGGCTGAGTGAGGACTGAGTGAGAACTGAGTGAGGAATGAGTGAGCAATGAGTGAGGACTGAGTGAGGACTGAGTGAGGACTGAGTGAGGACTGAGTGAGGACTGAGTGAGAACTGAGTGAGGACTGAGTGAGCAATGAGTGAGCAATGAGTGAGGACTGAGTGAGGACTGAGTGAGGACTGAGTGAGCAATGAGTGAGGACTGAGTGAGGACTGAGTGAGGACTGAGTGAGGACTGAGTGAGAACTGAGTGAGGACTGAGTGAGGACTGAGTGAGGTCTGAGTGAGGACTGAGTGAGCAATGAGTGAGGACTGAGTGAGGACTGAGTGAGGACTGAGTGAGTGAGGACTGAGTGAGCAATGAGTGAGCAATGAGTGAGGACTGAGTGAGGAATGAGTGAGCAATGAGTGAGGACTGAGTGAGGACTGAGTGAGGACTGAGTGAGAACTGAGTGAGGACTGAGTGAGGACTGAGTGAGGTCTGAGTGAGGACTGAGTGAGCAATGAGTGAGGACTGAGTGAGGACTGAGTGAGGTCTGAGTGAGGACTGAGTGAGGAATGAGTGAGCAATGAGTGAGGACTGAGTGAGGTCTGAGTGAGGACTGAGTGAGGACTGAGTGAGCAATGAGTGAGGACTGAGTGAGGACTGAGTGAGGACTGAGAGAGAACTGAGTGAACAATGAGTGAGGACTGAGTGAGGACTGAGTGAGAACTGAGTGAGGACTGAGTGAGAACTGAGTGAGGACTGAGTGAGGACTGAGTGAGGAATGAGTGAGGACTGAGAGAGGACTGAGTGAGGACTGAGTGAGGACTGAGTGAGGTCTGAGTGAGGACTGAGAGAGCAATGAGTGAGGACTGAGTGAGGACTGAGTGAGGACTGAGTGAGGACTGAGTGAGAACTGAGTGAGAACTGAGTGAGGGCTGAGTGAGGACTGAGTGAGGACTGAGTGAGTGAGGACTGAGTGAGCAATGAGTGAGGACTGAGTGAGGACTGAGTGAGTGCTGAGTGAGGGCTGAGTGAGGGCTGAGTGAGGACTGAGTGAGGACTGAGTGAGGACTGAGTGAGCAATGAGTGAGGACTGAGTGAGGACAGTGAGGACTGAGTGAGGACTGAGTGAGAACTGAGTGAGGGCTGAGTGAGGACTGAGTGAGGACTGAGTGAGTGAGGACTGAGTGAGCAATGAGTGAGGACTGAGTGAGGACTGAGTGAGTACTGAGTGAGGACTGAGTGAGGGCTGAGTGAGGACTGAGTGAGGACTGAGTGAGCAATGAGTGAGGACTGAGTGAGGACTGAGTGAGGACTGAGTGAGGACTGTGAGGACTGAGTGAGGACTGAGTGAGGAATGAGGAGGGACCAAGTTGTGAGTTTAGTGCCCACCGTTCAAAGCCACTGGTTCCTTCACTCTTCAGGGAAGGATCTGCTCCCTCGACCGGATCTAACCCGTGCCTGACTGACTGGGAAAGCCCTGGTCCAGCAAGCAGAGCGCCATCATTGTTAGAAGGCCTGGTCAGTGTAACTAGGGGTGGGTGATAAATGTGGCCTAGTCAGTGTCCCCCACATCCCGAGAATGACTACAAGTAACTGAAGTCCTCACAGACCCCTCTAGTTGGGAACAGATTTAATCCCATTGCCCAGAATCTCACTGCAATCCACCGTGTAAATCATTGCCGTTCATCAGTCACGTCCTCTCCAGAATGTTCTTACCCATTACAGGTCGAAGGTTTGTTCTAAGCCAGTGTTCTAAAGTTCACAGATTATCCTGTAACTACCAGATGCTCAGTGGTAAGTCCAGCATTCTCCTTGTTTCTCCACCAAATAATCATTCTCCACACAGCACCTCGGACACTGAGCATCAGCACGATGTTTGATCATGGGAGAGGCAGTGGCCTCCCGAGCTCATTGTAGCACTTCTACTGAATGGTCACTGACCGGCTGGTTATTAAATGGTCGCTGACCGTCACTGACCGGCTGGTTATTGAATGGTCGCTGACCGTCACTGACCGGCTGGTTATTGAATGGTCGCTGACCGTCACTGACCGGCTGGTTATTGAATGGTCGCTGACCGTCACTGACCGTCTGGTTATTGAATGGTCGCTGACCATCTGGTTATTGAATGGTCGCTGACCGTCACTGACCGGCTAGTTATTGAATGGTCGCTGACCGTCACTGACCGGCTGGTTATTGAATGGTCGCTGACTGTCACTGACCGGCTGGTTATTGAATGGTCGCTGACCGTCACTGACCGGCTGGTTATTGAATGGTCGCTGACCATCTGGTTATTGAATGGTCGCTGACCGTCACTGACCGGCTAGTTATTGAATGGTCGCTGACCGTCACTGACCGGCTGGTTATTGAATGGTCGCTGACTGTCACTGACCGGCTAGTTATTGAATGGTCGCTGACCGTCACTGACCGGCTGGTTATTGAATGGTCGCTGACCATCACTGACCAGTGGATTGATTGAGGGGGTTTACTCCTACATAACAGTTTGCAGCACACTGACTCCAGTGAACTGTTGTCTGCAATCACTGTAGGATATCAGAGGGAGCAGCTACTCAGAGAGAGTCACATTGTTTGGTGCTGGCCTCATCTCTCTGAATAACAGAGCAAATAAAACATTAAAGATTTGTGGAGGGGTTTACATTCCTGAATGTCACAAACAGTGACTTTATTGCAATGTAGGAGAGAGAGCAGGACAGTGACAGTTAATATTACTTCATTATAGGACAGTGACAGGTTCTTGCGTTTTCCTGCTCCCATTCCCTCCAGCACTCTTCCTCGGCTGTGGGTTCCACAATTCTGGCTCCTCGTGTACTTTACCCGAATGCCCATTCTATACACGTGAACAGAGTGTAAGGGATAATAGACTGTTTGACCATGAGGTGCATCACGACCGAGGCTGCTTGTGTCCACATCTCCCAGCAGGTATCACTAGGTAGTGGCCGGGAATGATGTATTCCCCCTTCCTCGCTTGGCCACTGAGGCCCATTGTGTTGCCCTCACTGCTGTCTAACATTAACTAGCATCAACACCACCCCTCCCCCTGTACCCATCCCGCCCTCTCCAGGAGGCTGAGCCTGAGATTTGGAGCTCAGGTCTCTCAAAGTCAGACCTCAAGTGATCTGATTGGTGAAACATCACTGGGCACCTTGGTCAACAGAGAGAAGGTTGGTGATGGTCAGGGAACAAAAAGAGGCCAGCTCTTGTTCATTTGTTCTATTTTGTAACAGGCAATATCTTGTGACGACCGAGTCTGGCCACGTGTATGAATGCCTCAGCGATGGTTACCCAATATCATCAATCAACTGCCAGATCCATGCTGAACACTCCACCCCCATCAGTCTCAGCACAGAAAACAGGCAGCAACAAGACCACAGCTATTACCTCAGTCGGTCAGCTCAAGGGCAGGGGGAGCGAGCGAACCAGCAGAGGCTGCAGGAGAAGAGTTTGCGGCACGAAGCCCCCTCACCAATCACCATCTATCAGGCCAGAATTCTCCCATCCGGCACTCCAGACCTCATCAGCTCCCGATCCATCAGGTCACTGCGCTCGAATTCCTTGCCCATTACATCTGAGACTCCAAGGTACCAGGTACTGCGAAGATCACACACCCCAGATGACCGGTACGTGATTGTATCAGAGGGACAACATGGGCACCATTTTATTGAAACTCCATCTGAGAGAGTTTCCCAGAGGTCACTGGACAGGTCGTGCACCCCAATCACCCAGCATTCCCCAGTGTTGTCAAAAACCACCGCCCCATTCTCAGGGTCTTCACAAAGGGTCCATTCTCCCTTGGAGAGATCAGAAATCAACTCCCGTGCAGACACCTATCACACGGCTTCATCCCACGAGGCCAACCGATCACTGATGAGGCCTCACACACCAATTGGAAGGATCGACATCCTTCCATCCCAACAGGTATCTCCGATGACAGGAAGCAGCTACCTCCGGGTTCCACGGCCAACCGCAGGATCCCACAGTTTGTCAGCCAGTGTCACTGTTCTACCCATGGAGGAACAGCCTGGAGAATACTACGTAGCTACAACATCTGCGAGGGCTCGAGGCCAAACACTGAGCAGGCCGCATTCAAGGCCACAAACTCCCTCCAATCGGCTCGATGTGCTGCCTTCTGAGGAACATTACACTCTCCTGTCGGGCATATCACACGGTCCATTCAGAAGCCAGCAAAGGTCGCCAGGACCATTTGAAAGGTTGACTGTGATACCTCTAGAGGAAAGGGACATCGAGGGCTTGAGTGCCACGTTACCAATCAGGCCTTACGGGCCTAGTCCGAGGCTGCATTACAGACCCCACACCCCAGTGGAGAGAGTGAGCGTTCTGCCTTGCAAAGACCGTCACACCGAGATGTCTCTTGGCAGACACAGGGCACCAGGCATACAGGTAATGTATACAATGATAAATAATCCTTAATGAAATTGGAAGATGTTTAGACATCTCAAATCAATTGTCTCAACTCATCATTAATGAGAATAAACTATAGCGTCTTTCTCTCCCTCTCTCTGTCTTTGTCTCTCTCCCCATCTCTCTCTGTGTCTCTCTCCATCTCTCTGTCTCTCCCTCTCTCACTCTCTGTCTCTCCCCTGTCTTTCTCTCTGTGTCTCTCTCCCCCTCTCTTTCCCCCATCTCTCTGTCTCTCCCTCTCTCACTCTCTGTCTCTCCCCTGTCTTTCTCTCTGTGTCTCTCTCCCCCTCTCTTTCCCCCATCTCTCTGTCTCTCCCTCTCTCACTCTCTGTCTCTCCCCTGTCTTTCTCTCTGTGTCTCTCTCCCCCTCTCTTTCCCCCATCTCTCTCTCTCTCTCTCTCTCTCACTCTCTGTCTCTCCCCTGTCTTTCTCTCTGTGTCTCTCTCCCCCTCTCTTTCCCCCATCTCTCTGTCTCTCCCTCTCTCACTCTCTGTCTCTCCCCTGTCTTTCTCTCTGTGTCTCTCTCCCCCTCTCTTTCCCCCATCTCTCTGTCTCTCTCTCTCTCTCACTCTCTGTCTCTCCCCTGTCTCTCTGATATTAAGCAGCCTCTGACCTACCAAAGTAGATGCTTTCCACCTCCTCCATCTTATATTTCACGAATGAGCAGCACTCTGAGACTATCTGGAAAAACGGTGAGTTCAAAGGATTCATTTTTTAAATGTTTCTGCTCATCAAGGTGGGATTTGTTTTGATGGAATGGAAGGAAGGGGCTGGTGTATGGAACCGCCACACAGCGGCACAGAGCTCACATATAAACAGGGACAGTGTAAACACGGGCTGGGCCCAGGGACATTGTAAACACGGGCTGGGCCCAGGGACAGTGTAAGCACAGGCTGGGCCCAGGGACAGTGTAAAAACAGGCTGGACCCAGGGACAGTGTAAACACAGGCTGGGCCCAGGGACAGTGTAAACACAAGCTGGGCCCAGGGACAGTGTAAACACAGGCCCTGGGACAGTGTAAACACAGGCCCAGGGACAGTGTAAACACGGGCTGGGCCCAGGGACAGTGTAAGCACGGGCTGGGCCCAGGGACAGTGTAAGCACAGGCCCAGGGACAGTGTAAACACGGGCTGGGCCCAGGGACAGTGTAAACACAGGCCCAGGGACAGTGTAAACACGGGCTGGGCCCAGGGACAGTGTAAACACGGGCTGGGCCCAGGGACAGTGTAAACACGGGCTGGGCCCAGGGACAGTGTAGACACGGGCTGGGCCCAGGGACAGTGTAAACACGGGCTGGGCCCAGGGACAGTGTAAACACAGGCCCAGGGACAATGTAAACACGGGCTGGGCCCAGGGACAATGTAAACACAGGCCCAGGGACAGTGTAAACACGGGCTGGGCCCAGGGACAATGTAAACACGGGCTGGGCCCAGGGACAGTGTAAGCACAGGCTGGGCCCAGGGACAGTGTAAACACGGGCTGGGCCCAGGGACAGTGTAAACACGGGCTGGGCCCAGGGACAGTGTAAACACAAGCTGGGCCCAGGGACAGTGTAAACACAAGCTGGGCCCAGGGACAGCGTCAACACGGGCTGGGCCCAGGGACAGTGTAAACACAAGCTGGGCCCAGGGACAGTGTAAACACGGGCTGGGCCCAGGGACAGTGTAAACACGGGCTGGGCCCAGGGACAGTGTAAACACGGGCTGGGCCCAGGGACAGTGTAAACACGGGCTGGGCCCAGGGACAGTGTAAACACGGGCTGGGCCCAGGGACAGTGTAAACACAAGCTGGGCCCAGGGACAGTGTAAACACGGGCTGGGCCCAGGGACAGTGTAAACACGGGCTGGGCCCAGGGACAGTGTAAACACGGGCTGGGCCCAGGGACAGTGTAAACACGGGCTGGGCCCAGGGACAGTGTAAACACGGGCTGGGCCCAGGGACAGTGTAAACACGGGCTGGGCCCAGGGACACTGTAAACACAGGCCCAGGGACAGTGTAAACACGGGCTGGGCCCAGGGACAGTGTAAACACAGGCCCAGGGACAGTCTAAACACGGGCTGGGCCCAGGGACAGTGTAAGCACGGGCTGGGCCCAGGGACAGTGTAAACACGGGCTGGGCCCAGGAACAGTGTAAACACGGGCTGGGCCCAGGGACAGTGTAAACACGGGCTGGGCCCAGGGACAGTGTAGACACGGGCTGGGCCCAGGGACAGTGTAAACACGGGCTGGGCCCAGGGACAGTGTAGACATGGGCTGGGCCCAGGGACAGTGTAAACACGGGCTGGGCCCAGGGACAGTGTAGACACGGGCTGGGCCCAGGGACAGTGTAAACACGGGCTGGGCCCAGGGACAGTGTAAACACGGGCTGGGCCCATGGACAGTGTAGACACAGGCCCAGGGACAGTGTAAACACGGGCCCAGGGACAGTGTAAACACCGGCTGGGCCCAGGGACAATGTAAACACAGGCTGGGCCCAGGGACAGTGTAAGCACAGGCCCAGGGACAGTGTAAACACCGGCTGGGCCCAGGGACAATGTAAACACGGGCTGGGCCCAGGGACAGTGTAAACACGGGCTGGGCCCAGGGACAGTGTAAACACAGGCTGGGCCCAGGGACAGTGTAAACACGGGCTGGGCCCAGGGACAATGTAAACACGGGCTGGGCCCAGGGTCAATGTAAACACAGGCCCAGGGACAGTGTAAACACGGGCTGGGCCCAGGGACAGTGTAAGCACAGGCCCAGGGACAGTGTAAACACGGGCTGGGCCCAGGGACAGTGTAAACACGGGCTGGGCCCAGGGACAGTGTAAACACAGGCTGGGGCCAGGGACAGTGTAGACACGGGCTGGGCCCAGGGACAGTGTAAACACGGGCAGGGCCCAGGGACAGTGTAAACACGGGCTGGGCCCAGGGACAGTGTAAACACAGGCCCAGGGACAGTATAAACACGGGCTGGGCCCAGGGACAATGTAAACACGGGCTGGGCCCAGGGACAGTGTAAACACAGGCTGGGCCCAGGGACAGTGTAGACACGGGCTGGGCCCAGGGACAGTGTAAACACGGGCAGGGCCCAGGGACAGTGTAAACACGGGCTGGACCCAGGGACAATGTAAACACAGGCTGGGCCCAGGGACAGTGTAAACGCAGGCCCAGGGACAGTGTAAACATGGGCTGGGCCCAGGGACAGTAAACACAGGCCCAGGGACAGTGTAAACACGGGCTGGGCCCAGGGACAGTGTAAACACGGGCTGGGCCCAGGGACAGTAAACACAGGCCCAGGGACAGTGTAAACAGGGGCTGGGCCCAGGGACAGTAAACACAGGCCCAGGGACAGTGTAAACACGGGCTGGGCCCAGGGACAGTGTAAACAGAGGCTGGGCCCAGGGACAGTGTAAACACAGGCTGGGCCCAGGGACAGTGTAAACACGGTCTGGGCCCAGGGACAGTGTAAACACAGGCTGGGCCCAGGGACAGTGTAAACACGGGCTGGGCCCAGGGACATTGTAAACACAGGCTGGGCCCAGTGACAGTGTAAACACAGGCCCAGGGACAGTGTAAACACAAGCTGGGCCCAGGGACAGTGTAAACATGGGCTGGGCCCAGGGACAGTGTGAACACAGGCTGGGCCCAGGGACAGTGTAAACACGGGCTGGGCCAAGGGACAGTGTAAACACAGGCTGGACCCAGCGACAATGTAAACACGGGCTGGGCCCATGGACAGTGTAGACACGGGCTGGGCCCAGGGACAGTGTAAACACAGGCCCAGGGACAGTGTAAACATGGGCTGGGCACAGGGACAGTGTAAACACGGGCTGGGCCCAGGGACAGTGTAAACACAGGCTGGGGCCAGGGACAGTGTAAACACGAGCTGGGCCCCGGGACAGTGTAAACACGGGCTGGGCCCAGGGACAGTGTAAACACGGGCTGGGCCCAGCGACATTGTAAACACGGGCTGGGCCCAGAGACAGTGTAAACACAGGCCCAGGGACAGTGTAAACACGGGCTGGGCCCAGGGACAATGTAAACACGGGCTGGGCCCAGGGAAAGTGTAAACCCAGGCTGGGCCCAGGGACAGTGTAAACACAGGCCCAGGGACAGTGTAAACACGGGCTGGGCCCAGGGACAGTGTAAACACGGGCTGGGCCCAGGAACAATGTAAACACAGGCTGGGCCCAGGGACAGTGTAAACACGGGCTGGGCCCAGGGACAGTGTAAACACTGGCTGGGCCCAGGGACAGTGTAAGCACAGGCTGGGCCCAGTGACAGTGTAAACACGGGCTGGGCCCAGGGACAGTGTAAACACGGGCTGGGTCCAGGGACAGTGTAACCACGGGCTGGGCCCAGGGATAGTGTAAACACGGGCTGGGCCCAGGGACAGTGTAAGCACAGGCTGGGCCCAGGGACAGTGTAAACACAGGCCCAGGGACAGTGTAAACACGGGCTGGGCCCAGGGACAGTGTAAACATGGGCTGGGCCCGGGGACAGTGTAAACACAGGCCCAGGGACAGTGTAAACACAGGCCCAGGGACAGTGTAAACACAGGCTGGGCCCAGGGACAGTGTAAACACGGGCTGAGCCCAGGGACAGTGTAAACACAGGCTGGGCCCAGGGACAGTGTAAACACAGGCCCAGGGACAGTGTAAACACAGGCCCAGGGACAGTGTAAGCACAGGCTGGGCCCAGGGACAGTGTAAACACAGGCTGGGCCCAGGGACAGTGTTAACACAGGCCCAGGGACAGTGTAAACATGGGCTGGGCCCAGGGACAGTATAAACACGGGCTGGGCCCAGGGACAGTATAAACACGGGCTGGGCCCAGGGACAGTGTAAACACGGGCTGGGCCCAGGGACAGTGTAAACACGGGCTGGGCCCAGGGACAGTGTAAACACGGGCTGGGCCCAGGGACAGTGTAAACACGGGCTGGGCCCAGGGACAGTGTAAGCACGGGCTGGGCCCAGGGACAGTGTAAGCACAGGCTGGGCCCAGGGACAGTGTAAACACAGGCTGGACCCAGGGACAGTGTAAACACAGGCCCAGGGACAGTGTAAACACAGACTGGGCCCAGGGACAGTGTAAACACGGGCTGGGCCCAGGGACAGTTTAAACACAGGCTGGGCCCAGGGACAGTGTAAACACAGGCTGGGCCCAGGGACAGTGTAAACACAAGCTGGGCCCGGGGACAGTGTAAACACAGGCTGGGCCCAGGGACAGTGTAAGCACAGGCTGGGCCCAGGGACAGTGTACACACAGGCTGGGCCCAGGGACAGTGTAAGCACAGGCTGGGCCCAGGGACAGTGTAAGCACAGGCTGGGCCCAGGGACAGTGTAAACACAGGCTGGGCCCAGGGACAGTGTAAACACAGGCTGGGCCCGAGGACAGTGTAAACACAGGCTGGGCCCAGGGACAGTGTAAGCACTGGCTGGGCCCCGGGACAGTGTAAACACGAGCTGGGCCCCGGGACAGTGTAAACACGGGCTGGGCCCAGGGACAGTGTAAACACGGGCTGGGCCCAGGGACAGTGTAAACACGGGCTGGGCCCAGGGACAGTGTAAACACAGGCTGGGCCCAGGGACAGTGTAAACACAGGCTGGGCCCAGGGACAGTGTAAACACGGGCTGGGCCCAGGGACAGTGTAAACACGGGCTGGGCCCAGGGACAGTGTAAACACGGGCTGGGCCCAGGGACAGTGTAAACACGGGCTGGGCCCAGGGACAGTGTAAACACGAGCTGGGCCCAGGGACAGTGTAAACACGGGCTGGGCCCAGGGACAGTGTAAACACGAGCCCCGGGACAGTGTAAACACGGGCTGGGCCCAGGGACAGTGTAAACACGGGCTGGGCCCAGGGACAGTGTAAACACGGGCTGGGCCCAGGGACAGTGTAAACGCGGGCTGGGCCCAGTGACAGTGTAAACAGGGGCTGGGCCCAGGGACAGTGTAAGCACAGGCTGGGCCCAGGGACAGTGTAAGCACAGGCTGGGCCCAGGGACAGTGTAAACACGGGCTGGGCCCAGGGACAGTGTAAACACGGGCTGGGCCCAGGGACAGTGTAAACACGGGCTGGACCCAGGGACAGTGTAAACATGGGCTGGGCCCAGGGACAGTGTAAACACGGGCTGGGCCCAGGGACAGTGTAAACACGGGCTGGACCCAGGGACAGTGTAAGCACAGGCTGGGCCCAGGGACAGTGTAAGCACAGGCTGGGCCCAGGGACAGTGTAAACACGGGCTGGGCCCAGGGACAGTGTAAGCACAGGCTGGGCCCAGGGACAGTGTAAACACAGGCTGGACCCAGGGACAGTGTAAGCACAGGCTGGGCCCAGGGACAGTGTAAGCACAGGGTGGGCCCAGGGACAGTGTAAACACGGGCTGGGCCCAGGGACAGTGTAAACACAGGCCCAGGGACAGTGTAAACACGGGCTGGGCCCAGGGACAGTGTAAACACGGGCTGGGCCCAGGGACAGTGTAAACACAGGCCCAGGGACAGTGTAAACACAGGCTGGGCCCAGGGACAGTGTAAACACGGGCTGGGCCCAGGGACAGTGTAAACACGGGCTGGGCCCAGGGACAGTGTAAACACGGGCTGGGCCCAGGGACAGTGTAAACACGGGCTGGGCCCAGGGACAGTGTAAACACGGGCTGGACCCAGGGACAGTGTAAACACGGGCTGGGCCCAGGGACAGTGTAAACACAGGCTGGACCCAGGGACAGTGTAAACACAGGCCCAGGGACAGTGTAAACACGGGCTGGGCCCAGGGACAGTGTAAACACGGGCTGGGCCCAGGGACAGTGTAAACACAGGCCCAGGGACAGTGTAAACACAGGCCCAGGGACAGTGTAAGCACGGGCTGGTGTGCTCACTATCAGTCACAGGGGCGATACAAACATTCCAATAGATTGCCAGCTTTTTGCTACATTAATAAACTGTGATAAGACTGGATATTGTGGACTGGGCGGGGATTGGTCGCTGAATGACCAGCCTCACTAGGGATGTTTTACTACGTTACTGGCGCTATATAAATGCAAGTTGTTGTAGTGAAACGTCCCAAGACGCTTCACAGGAGCGATTATCAGACAAGCTACATAAGCAGATATTAAGACAGGTGTGTCAAAGATCTTGGTTTTAAGGATCAGCCTAAAGGAGGAGCGAGAGTTAGAAAGGTCTATCACATCAGAAGAGGAATGTGAGATGATGAGGAGTAACGTCATGTGTTTATATTTCACACTCCTGTACTGAATGTAGTTTCTGGGATTTTTCTCTAACTTTCTCACTTTTCCTTGACAGGGAACCATTTCCAGCATCGCTCAACTTCCTCCCCGTCCCCCGACCTCACCTCGACCCAGCCCCAGTCCTCTGCTGCCAGCTGTCAGGAGACTGTCCATCGCTCCTTCTGTAAATATAATCACAGCGTTTGTCAAACAGGAGAAGGGAGAGAGCGAGATAGGGCGAGCGAGACAGAGAGAGGGAGAGGGAGTACCGCGTGTGGGGCACCGCGTGTAGAGTACCGCGTGTAGGGCACCGCGTGTAGAGCACCGAGTGTAGGGCACCGCGTGTAGAGCACCGAGTGTAGGGCACCGAGTGTAGGGCACCGAGTGTAGGGTACCGCGTGTAGGGCACCGAGTGTAGAGTAACGTGCAGGGTACTGCGTGTAGAGTAATGGGTGTAGGGCACCATGTGTAGGGCACCGTGTGTAGAGTAATGGGTGTAGGGCACCGCGTGTAGAGTACCACGTGTAGGGCACCGCATGTAGAGTACCGCGTGTAGGGCACTGCGTGTAGAGCGCAGAGAGTAGGGCACCGCATGTAGAGCGCAGAGTGTAGGGCACCGCGTGTAGGGCACCGCGTGTAGAGCGCAGAGTGTAGGGCACCGCGTGTAGGGCACCGCGTGTAGAGCGCAGAGTGTAGGGCACCGCGTGTAGGGCACCGCGTGTAGGGCACCATGTGTAGGGCACTACGTGTAGAGCACCGAGTGTAGGGTACCGCGTGTAGGGCACCGCGTGTAGGGCACCGCGTGTAGGATACCGTGTGTAGGGCACCGTGTGTAGGGCACCGTGCGTAGGGCACCGTGCGTAGGGTACCGTGCGTAGAGCACCGTGTAGGGCACCGTGTGTAGGGCACCGTGCACCGTGTGTAGGGCACCGTGTGTAGGGCACTGTGCACCGTGTGTAGGGCACCGTGTGTAGGGCACCGTGCACCGTGTGTAGGGCACCGTGTGTAGGGCACCGTGTGTAGGGTACCGTGTGTAGAGCACCGTGTGTAGGGTACTGTGTGTAGGGCACCGTGCGTAGGGTACCGTGCGTAGGGCACCGTGCGTAGGGCACCGTGCGTAGGGCACCGTGTGTAGAGCACCGTGTGTAGGGCACCGTGCGTAGGGCACCGTGCGTAGGGCACCGTGTGTAGAGCACCATGTGTAGGGTACCATGTGTAGGGTACCGTGCGTAGGGCACCGTGCGTAGAGCACCGTGTGTAGGGTACCATGTGTAGGGCACCGTGTGTAGGGCACCGTGCGTAGGGCACCGTGCGTAGGGCACCGTGCGTAGGGCACCGTGCGTAGGGTACCGTGCGTAGGGTACCATGTGTAGGGTACCGTGTGTAGAGCACCATGTGTAGGGCACCGTGTGTAGGGTACCGTGTGTAGGGCACCGTGTGTAGGGCACCGTGTGTAGGGCACCGTGCGTAGGGCACCGTGCGTAGGGCACCGTGCGTAGGGCACCGTGTGTAGGGCACCGTGTGTAGGGCACCGTGCGTAGGGCACCGTGCGTAGGGCACCGTGCGTAGGGCACCGTGCGTAGGGTACCATGTGTAGGGTACCGTGTGTAGAGCACCATGTGTAGGGTACCGTGTGTAGGGCACCGTGTGTAGGGCACCGTGCGTAGGGCACCGTGCGTAGGGCACCGTGCGTAGGGCACCGTGCGTAGGGCACCGTGTGTAGGGCACCGTGCGTAGGGCACCGTGCGTAGGGCACCGTGCGTAGGGTACCGTGCGTAGGGCACCGTGTGTAGAGTACTAAAGTGCTGTGTTTCTCTTGCAGACATGTGGGCGGGAGATGTACCGGGAATTTACAGCAGAGCCTGTCAGAAGGGCTGAAAGTGAAGTTGACGTAAGTCTCGTTTTGAGCTACTTTTATTCCTCCTTTAAAAAATTTTCCTCATCAGTACAAAATATAATCACAGCATTCACCAAATACCAGGAGACGGAAGAGAAAGAGAGGGAGAGAGAGATGGAGGGGAGAGAGGAGGAGGGAGGGAGGGAGAGATAGACTTCTTCTTTCGTATGGTAGTAGCAAAGTAAATCAAATGTCTATCGAAGTCGGATATCCAGGCCAAAGCTTCCGGTGTAACAGCGTGGAGATCTTGTCGGCAGCCTGTGAATCTCCTCTGAGGGCAGTGTTCAATGATGTGCTCCAGGGTCTGATCAGGAGCTCCACAGTCGCATAATGGGGATGCTTTTATCTTCCATCTAGAGAGATTGGGCTCGAATTTCCAAGTCCCGTGGAGGCGGGTTTGGAGGCGGGAGTGGGGGGGAAAATTGCAGAATTGGGGGGCACGAACCCTTCCCGCCCCCATGCCCGTTTCCCAGGAGGCGGGTACCCGACCTGTGCTGGGAGCCGCCTCCCCGAGGCGGGAAGGGGATTAGTGCCAATTAACTGTCTGTTAACAGGTAGTTACCAGGCAGTTTTTGGCCTAATCCCTATTTTTAGCCCTGAAGTGTGGGCTGCCCGACGGCCCCAAACCACGCCAAGTTAGCGAGGCGGACTGAAGGGCTTGGAGGGATCGAGATGTCCGGTGTTCAGGTGAGTGATGGGTGCATGAGTGCAGAGGTAAGTGTGTTTGGTGTGTGTAAAGTGTTTAAATAAGTTTTACTTACCTTTACTTACTAATGCAGGCTTCCTTCCTTCAGGTCTCGGGAGTCCCTCATCTCACCGGCACAGAAAGCAGAATGTCCGCGAGCTGTCAAAATCTGCAGCATTCTGCTTTCTGTTCTGGAGAGATTTCTAACTGAGTCTGTGGAGAAGGACTCAAGTTAGAAGTCAGATTCAGTGTTTGACAGCTTCACAGAGCTGTCAAACGCTGATATTTCATCTGTTCGAAGCTCTTGACAGATGAAATGTCAATCCCTGACGTCACCTGTAACCGGGTGTCCCTTAATTGGCCTGCTGAGCCTGCTGGGCGGGGCTCAACAAGGTCAATCAAGGGAAAACCGCATGGGTTGGCCACAAATCGATGGAGGCGGGACTACAACCCAAAAAGTGGGAGTCCCGCCTCCATCATGTCCCCATTGACAAAATCCAGCCCATAGAGTGAGATAGAGAGAGAGAAACCTGTTTCAAGAACCATTCTCAGATTCAAACACTCCCAGGGCAAGTACAGCACGGGTTAGATACAGAGTAAAGCTCCCTCTACACTGTCCCCATCAAACGCTCCCAGGGCAGGTACAGCACGGGTTAGATACAGAGTAAAGCTCCCTCTACACTGTCCCATCAAACACTCCCAGGGCAGGTACAGCACAGGTTAGATACAGAGTAAAACTCCCTCTACACTGTCCCATCAAACACTCCCAGGGCAGGTACAGCACGGGTTAGATACAGAGTAAAGCTCCCTCTACACTGTCCCATCAAACACTCGCAGGGCAGGTACAGCACGGGTTAGATACAGAGTAAAGCTCCCTCTATACTGTCCCATCAAACACTCCCAGGGCAGGTACAGCATGGGTTAGATACAGAGTAAAACTCCCTCTACACTGTCCCATCAAACACTCCCAGGGCAGGTACAGCACGGGTTAGATACAGAGTAAAGCTCCCTCTACACTGTCCCATCAAACACTCGCAGGACAGGTACAGCACAGGTTAGATACAGAGAGTTTAGGTTAGACAGGGGAGAGGTTACGTTAGACGGGGTGTTCTCCTTGTGATGTTTGTTTCTGATGTTGTTCCTCACTCTGTGTCTCTAGGTGTTGCTGACCAGGCTGTGTGGGCAGGACAGAGTCCTACAGGGGCTGGTGGCGGAAGCAAGTCAGCTCAAAGCAGAGAAGGTATGTGAGCAAACGCACCTCAGTGTCAATGTGCAGCCGGCAAACCGATCCTCCCTCCTCCCTCCTCCTCTCAATCCCACTTCCTGCTCCCTCCTCACCCTCCCCTCCTCCCCACTCCCTCCTCCCCACTCCCTCCTCCCTGCTCCCCCCTCCTCTCAATCCCACTTCCTGCTCCCTCTTCACCCACCCTCCCCTCTTCCCCACTCCCTCCTCCCTGCTCCCCCCCTCCTCTCAATCCCACTTCCTGCTCCCTCTTCACCCTCCCCTCTTCCCCACTCCCTCCTCCCCCTCCCTACTCCCCGCTCACTCCTCCCCACTCCCTCCTCCCCCTCCCTGCTCCCCGCTCACTCCTCCCCGCTCCCCGCTCACTCCTCCCCCTCCCCACTCCCTCCTCCCCACTCCCTCCTCCCTCCTCCCTGCTCCCCCCTCCTCTCAATCCCACTTCCTGCTCCCTCTTCACCCACCCTCCCCTCTTCCCCACTCCCTCCTCCCTGCTCCCCCCTCCTCTCAATCCCACTTCCTGCTCCCTCTTCACCCTCCCCTCTTCCCCACTCCCTCCTCCCCCTCCCTACTCCCCGCTCACTCCTCCCCACTCCCTCCTCCCCCTCCCTGCTCCCCGCTCACTCCTCCCCGCTCCCCGCTCACTCCTCCCCCTCCCTCCTCCCCCTCACTCCTCCCCACTCCCCACTCCCTCCTCCCCCTCCCCTCCTCCCCACTCCCTCCTCACCCTCCCCCCTCCCTCCTCCCCCTCCCTCCTCCCCGCTCACTCCTCCCCCTCACTCCTCCCCACTCCCCACTCCCTCCTCACCCTCCCCTCCTCCCCACTCCCTCCTCCCCACTCCCTCCTCACCCTCCCCTCCATCCCACTCCCTCCTCCCCCTCCCTCCTCCCCGCTCACTCCTCCCCCTCACTCCTCCCCACTCCCTCCCCTCCTCCCCACTCCCTCCTCACCCTCCCCCTCCCCTCCTCCCACTCCCTCCACACCCTCCCCTCCACCCCACTCCCTCCTCCCCCTCCCTCCTCCCCGCTCACTCCTGCCCCCTCACTCCTCCCTCCACCCCGCTCCCCCCCCTCCTACAACAACAACTTGTATTTATATAGCACCTTCCCACGGTGCTTCACAGGAGCGTAATCAAACAAAATTTGACACCGAGCCACATAAGGAGATATTAAGACAGGTGACCAAAAGCTTGGTCACAGAGCTCGGTTTTAAGGAGCGTCTTAAAGGAGTAGAGCGAAGCGGAGAGGCTCAGGGAGGGAATTCCAGAGCTTAGTGCCTCGGCAAGAGGCCAGAATTGGAGGAGTGCAGAGGTCTCGGAGGGTTGTAGGGCTGGAGGAGGTTACAGAGATAGGGATGCCCAGCGTGCGTTTATTAAACGACCTGATAATGTGTGCAGGATGTTCCTGATGTGCCTGTTGGACTTTCTCCAGGACAAAGTGGAAGGTGTTCTGGAAGTGACGCGATGCCAGATGTTGGACTTTGGTGGACAGCAGAACATTGCGGAGCAGTTAACGTACCAGCAGAGGATTCTGCAGGAGGATCTGATCCAAATCCGTGCCAAGCTCTGTGACCTTTCCATGGTAACCACCGAGAAGCAGCCGCTCACAGTCATCGTGCCGTTCCAGTTTTGGAAGGGAGAATGATGGAAAATGAAACAGTACCATCATCAAACACTTTCAGTAAAAGTCTCGGCTTGGCTCAG
Organism: Somniosus microcephalus; assembly: GCF_052327205.1. Lineage (NCBI taxonomy): Eukaryota > Metazoa > Chordata > Chondrichthyes > Squaliformes > Somniosidae > Somniosus > Somniosus microcephalus. Next base: position 42,903,645 of record NC_141014.1, read on the forward strand.
CCAGCATGAGGCAGAGGGTGTGTGTTGCAGCCCCACTCCGGGTGCTGAGGGACTGCAACGAGCCGAGGGGCCGGTGCTCCAGTGAGATGTTAAACCAAGGCCCCCCTCCCCCCCCCCCCCCCGCTGTCCCCCTGTTCAGGCGAATGTTACTGAGCCCCAAGTTTACTGATCACTCCCGTGTGAGGGATCACGTTTCCTCCGTGATCCAGGGAAGCTCGTTACTCGTTCAATGTCTCGGGAAGTGTAGAAGGACCTCGGATCTGAGCAGAGATCCCTCGTCACTGTACTTGAGCTTACGGCAGAATGGAGGTGTTCAACCCATCAAACGATTTACTCAGTGCTGACCGAGTGGCACCCAATACAGTCGGGACACTTACAGGAATTACAACCTCCTCAAAATGTAAAAACAGCCCGACAGTGAGAAAGTCAGACAAATGCAAAATACTGCAGATGCTGGAAATGTGAAATAAAAACAGAAAATGCTGGAAATACTCAGCAGGCCAGGCAGCATCTGTGGAGGGAGAAACAGAGTTAACGTTTCAGGTCGATGACTTTTCGCCAGTTCTGACCTGAAACATTAACTCTGTTTCTCTCTCTACAGATGCTGCTCGACCTGCTGAGTGTTTCCAACATTTTCTGTTTTTAAGTGAGAAAGTCAGTCTTGAATATACCAGGCTGGCACAGCGTGGGCATGATTCTCCCCATGGCAATGACCCACCAGAGCTGTGGTGGGATCTCCTCCGCCACGCAATCGACATCCTTCCTAATGTAGGGTGCCCGAAATTGGACACAATATTCCAGCTGTGGCCTAACCTCATAAAAACCATCCCAGCCCGAACCTGGTGTCCCCAGGTCTGGGTTCCGGCACCATTAGTGCGGCCAGGTGTAATCCCTGCACGGTTTAGCTTTGGGAGCTGGGGCGAAG
>NC_141014.1:42909569-42959227 GCF_052327205.1 Somniosus microcephalus
GGAGTGCATCGAAGGTTCATGAGATTGATTCCTGGGATGGCGGGACTGTCTTATGAGAAGCGATTGAGTAAACTAGGCCTGTATTCTCTTGAATTCAGAAGAATGAGAGGGGATCTCATTGAAGCATACAAAATTATTACAGGGCTTCATAGGGTGGATGCTGGGAGAATGTTTCCCTTAGCTGGGGAGTCTAGAACCAGGGTCCACAGCCTCAGGATAAAGGGTCGGCCATTCAGGACTGAGATGAGAAGAAATTTCTTCACACAGAGGGTGGTGAATCTTTGGAATTCTCTACCCCAGAGGGCTGTGGAGGCTCAGTCATTGGGTATATTCAAGACAGAAGTCGATAGATTTCTGACTAGTAAGGGCATCAAGGGATATGGCGATAGGGCCGGTGAATGGAGTTGAGGCAGAAGATCAGCCATGATCTCATTGAATGGCAGAGCAGGCTCGAGGGGCCGAATGGCCGACTCCTGCTCCTATTTCTTATGTTCTTACACTCAAACACATGTATTCCCACACACGCACACTCACTCACACATTCACACACAAACACACTCGCGCACATAGGGAAATGTGATAGGAGGATTGAAATAGCAAGTACGATTGGTAGATTAGAAGGGGTCTGTGTGATTGGTAGATTAGAATGGCTCAGTGTGATTGGTAGATTAGAAGGGGTCTGTGTGATTGGTAGATTAGAATGGCTCAGTGTGATTGGTAGATTAGAATGGGTCAGTGTGATTGGTAGATTAGAATGGCTCAGTGTGATTGGTAGATTAGAATGGGTCCGTGTGATTGGTAGATTAGAATGGGTCCGTGTGATTGGTAGATTAGAATGGGTCCGTGTGATTGGTAGATTAGAATGGGTCCGTGTGATTGGTAGATTAGAATGGGTCCGTGTGATTGGTAGATTAGAATGGGTCAGTGTGATTGGTAGATTAGAATGGGTCCGTGTGATTGGTAGATTAGAATAGGTCAGTGTGATTGGTAGATTAGAATGGGTCGTGTGATTGGTAGATTAGAATGGGTCCATGTGATTGGTAGATTAGAATGGGTCAGTGTGATTGGTAGATTAGAATGGGTCCGTGTGATTGGTAGATTAGAATGGGTCCATGTGATTGGTAGATTAGAATAGGTCAGTGTGATTGGTAGATTAGAATGGGTCGTGTGATTGGTAGATTAGAATGGCTCAGTGTGATTGGGGAGGGATTGATGGAGGCCTATGCATCGTCTAAGAACAGTTTGGCCATTGACTGTTGTGACTGGTTATTTGGGGTGATCTCGACTGACACAGTAACGGCACCCCATTTCTAACACACATGTTGCTTTGACTGATCAGGAGCGAGGAGAGGCACAGCGGGACCTATGGATGATGGAGGATGTGATGTTTGGCCTCAACAACAACAAGAAGAGCTTCCAGGTTGCTATAGGATCAACTCGACACCCAGGTAAGAAGCAGACAGACTGTCCCTGCAATAGACTGACCGAAAACTGACCACCTGGACACAGACTGACTGGAAACTGACCACCTCCGACACTGACCATCCCTGATATAGACCTAAATACAGTTCTAGGGGTGCTGACTCTCACTGGGGTACGTGTTCCACAGACACTGATCCACACTGGGGTAGAGTTCAACAGGCACTGACTCTCCCTGGGGTACAGTTCCACAGACACTGACTCTCACTGGGGTACAGTTCCACAGTCACTGACTCTCACTGGGGTACAGTTCCACAAACACTGACTCTCACTGGGGTACGGGTTCCACAGACACTGACTCTCACTGGGGTACGGGTTCCACAGGCACTGACTCTCATTGGGGCACAGTTCCACAGACACTGACTCTCACTGGGGTACAGGTTCCACAGGCACTGACCCTCACTGGGGCACAGTTCCACAGGCACTGACCCTCACTGGGGTACAGGTTCCACAGACACTGACTCTCACTGGGGTACGGGTTCCACAGGCACTGACTCTCACTGGGGCACAGTTCCACAGACACTGACTCTCACTGGGGCACAGTTCCACAGGCACTGACCCTCACTGGGGTACAGGTTCCACAGACACTGACTCTCACTGGGGTACGGGTTCCACAGACACTGACTCTCACTGGGGTACGGGTTCCACAGGCACTGACTCTCACTGGGGCACAGTTCCACAGACACTGACTCTCACTGGGGCACAGTTCCACAGGCACTGACCCTCACTGGGGTACAGGTTCCACAGGCACTGACTCTCACTGGGGTACAGTTCCACAGGCACTGACTCTCACTGGGGTACAGTTCCACAGACACTGACTCTCACTGGGGTACAGTTCCACAGGCACTGACTCCCACTGGGGTACAGTTCCACAGACACTGACTCTCACTGGGGTACAGTTCCACAGACACTGACTCTCACTGGGGTACAGGTTCCACAGGCAATGATTCTCACTGGGGTACGGGTTCCATGGGCACTGACTCCATTGAATCCATATCCCATAGAATCCATACCGCATGGTATCCATATGCTTGTAGAAACCATACCCCTAGTACCCCTACCACATTTACCATGGCATCCATGGCATGCTAAAGTACCCATGCCCACGGTACCCAGGCCCCGTGTACCCAGGCCCCGTGTACCCAGCCCCGTGTACCGTGTACCCTGGCCCCGTGTACCCTGGCCCCATGTACCATGTACCCAGGCCCCGTGTACCATGTACCCAGAGTACCATGTACCCAGGTACCGTGTACCCTGACCCCAGTGTACCATGTACCCAGGCCTCAGTGTACCTAGGCCCCAGTGTACCCAGGCCCAGTGTACCATGTACCCAGGCCCGTGTACCCAGGTCCCGTGTACCCAGGGTACCATGTACCCAGGCCCAGTGTACCCAGGCCGCGTGTACCCATTCTTCTCATGTTGTGTGTTATGTTGAATGTCATGGATTCAATGTTTTGTGCATATGCTGTTTGAAACAACATATTTTGCTTTTGTCCCTCCTCCATCCCCAGTAATGCCATTTGCAGCCTCCCCTGTCCTCGATCATCAGTCTGCATTACAGAGAGACTCCCTGCAAACTCCAGTTGGGTCATCACCACTGCCATCTCCAACCTCATGGCAGCCCCTATCCCACAGCGAACCTCCTCAGGTGAGTGAGACCTCAGTGAGCCTCCACAGGTGAGTGAGATCTCAGTGAGTCTCCACAGGTGAGTGAGATCTCAGTGAGTCTCCACAGGTGAGTGAGACCTCAATGAGTCTCCACAGGTGAGTGAGACCTCAATGAGTCTCCACAGGTGAGTGAGACCTCAGTGAGTCTCCACAGGTGAGTGAGATCTCAGTGAGTCTCCACAGGTGAGTGAGACCTCAGTGAGTCTCCACAGGTGAGTGAGACCTCAGTGAGTCTCCACAGGTGAGTGAGACCTCAGTGAGTCTCCACAGGTGAGTGAGACCTCAGTGAGTCTCCACAGGTGAGTGAGACCTCAGTGAGCCTGCACAGGTGAGTGAGACCTCAGTGAGCCTCCACAGGTGAGTGAGACCTTAGTGAGCCTCCACAGGTGAGGGTACATGGTACACGGGGTCTGGGTACATGGTACACTGGGAACCTGTGCAAGGAGACAGAGGAAAGGGAAGCAAGGATAGAAACAAAAGACAGGAAGGAGAAAAGCAAAAGTGGAAGGCAGAGAAATCAAGGGTGTAAATCAAACAGGGCCACAGTAAATAAGAATTCTAAAAAGACTAAGAGTATTAAAAAATCAAGCCTGAAGCCTTTTGTGTCATAATGCGAGGATCATTCGTAATAAGGTGGATGAATTAGCTGCACAAATAGATGTAATCGGATATGATATAATTGGGATTACGGAGACATGGCTCCAGGGTGACCAAGACTGGGAATTCAACATCCAGGGGTATTCAATATTCAGGAAGGACAGGAAAAAAGGAAAAGGAGGTGGTTAAAGAGATTAACACAATAGTAAGGAAGGATATTAGCTCTGATGATGTGGAATCTGTATGGGCAGAGCTGAGAAATACCAAGGGGCAGAAAACATTAGTGGGAGTTGTATACAGAGCCCCAAATAGTAATGCTGAGGTTGGGGATGGCATTAAACGGGAAATTAGAGACACGTGCAATAAGGGCACAGCAGTTATCATGGGTGACTTTAATCTACATATAGATTGGGCTAACCAAATTAGTAACAATACTGTGGAGGAGGAATTCCTAGAGTGTATACGGGATGGTTTCCTGGACCAATATGTTGAGGAACCAACTAGAGATCTGGCCATCTTAGACTGGGTATTATGTAATGAGAAAGGATTAATTAGCAATCTTGTTGTGCGAGGCCCCTTGGGGAGGAGCGATCATAATATGATCAAATTCTTCATTAAAATGGAGAGTGAAGTAGTTGACTCAGAGACTAGGTTCCTGAATTTAAATAAAGGAAACTATGATGGTATGAGGCACGAGTTGGCTTGGATAGATTGGGGAATGTTACTTAAAGGGTTGATGGTGGATAGGCAATGGCAAACATTTAAAGATCGCATGGATGAACTACAGAATTTGTTCATCCCTGTTTGGCATAAAAATAAAACAAAAAAGGTGACTCAACCATGGCTAACAAGGGAAATTAGGGATAGCATAAGATCCAAGGAGAGGACATATAATTTGGCCAGAAAAAGCAGCAAACCTGAGGATTGGGAGCAGTTTAGGATTCAGCAAAGGACAAAGGGATTAATTAAGAGGGGGAAAATAGATTATGAGAGTAAGCTTTCAGGGAACATAAAAACTGACTGTAAAAGCTTCTATAGATATGTGAAGAGAAAAAGATTGGTGAAGTCAAGCGTAGGTCCCTTGCAGTCAGAATCAGGGGAATTTATAATGGGGAACAAAGAAATGGCAGACCAATTACATACATACTTTGGTTCTGTCTTCACAAAGGAGGACACAAATAACCTCCCAGAGATGTCGGGAAACATAGGGTCTAATGACAGGGAGGAACTGAATGAAATCAGTATTTGTAGGGAAATGGTGTTAGGGAAATTGATGGCATTGATGGCTGATAAATCCCCAGGGCCTGATAATCTACATCCTAGTGTACTTAAGGAAGTGGCCCTAGAAATAGTAGATGCATTGCTGGTCATCTTCCAAAATTCTATAGACTCTGGAACAGTTCCCATGGATTGGAGGATAGCTAATGTAACCCCACTATTTAAAAAGGGTGGTAGAGAGAAAATGGGGAATTATAAACCAGTAAGCCTGACACCGGTAGTGGGGAAAATGTTAGAATCCATTATAAAAGATGTAATAGCAGAGCACTTGGAAAACAGTGACAGGATCGGACAAAGTCAACATGGATTTACAAAAGGTAAATCATGCTTGACTAATCTACTGGAATTTTTTGAGGATGTAACTGGTAGAATCGATAAGGGAGAACCAGTGGATGTGGTGTATTTGGACTTTCAGAAAGCTTTCGATAAGGTCCCGCATAAGAGATTAGCGTGTAAAGTTAAAGCACATGGGATTGGGGGTAAGGTACTGTCTTGGATAGAGAACTGGTTGGCAGACAGGAAGCAAAGAGTTGGAATAAACAGGTCTTTTTCCGAGTGGCAGGCAGTGACTAGTGGGGTACCGCAGGGATCGGTGCTAGGACCCCAGCTATTCACAATATATATAAATGATCTAGACGAGGGAACTAGATGTAATATCTCCAAGTTTGCAGATGACACAAAGCTGGGTGGGCGTGTGTGCTGTGAGGAGGATGCAGAGAAACTCCAGTACGATTTGGACAGGTTGGGTGATTAGGCAGATGCATGGCAAATGTAGTTTAATGTGGATGAATGCGAGGTTATCCACTTCAGTGGCAAAAACAGGAAGACAGATTATTATCTGAACAGCAATAGATTGGGAAAAGGGGAAGTGCAACGAGCCCTGGGTGTCCTTGTGCACCAGTCGCTGAAGGTAAGCATGCAGGTGCAGCAGGCGGTTAAGAAGGCAAATGGTATGTTGGCCTTCATAGCAAGAGGATTTGAGTACAGGAGCAAGGATGTCTTGCTACAGTTGTACAGGGCCTTGGTGAGATCGCACCTTGAGTATTGTGTGCAGTTTTGGTCGCCTTATCTGAGGAAGGATGTACTTGCCATGGAAGGAGTGCAGCAAAGATTCACCAGGCTGATACCTGGGATGGCAGGAATGACGTATGAGGAGAGATTGGGTCGATTAGGCTTATGTTCGCTAGAGTTTAGAAGAATGAGAGGGGATCTCATTGAAACTTATAAAATTCTAACAGGACTAGACAGACTAGATGCAGGAAGGATGTTCCCGATGGTGGGGGAGTCCAGAACCAGGGGTCACAGTCTAAGGATAAGGGGTAAGCCATTTAGGACTGAGATGAGGAGGAATTTCTTCACCCAGAGAGTGGTGAGCCTGTGGAATTCTCTGCCACACAGTCGGCCACAGTTAAGGCCAATTCATTAAATATATTCAAGAAGGAGTTGGATATATTTCTTGAGGCTAAAGGGATCAAGGGATATGGGAAGAAAGCAGTATTGAATCTGGATGATCAGCCATGATCCATTAAATGGCGGAGCGGGGCCGAATGGCCAACTCCTGCTCATATCTTCTATGTTTCTATGAGACCTCAGTGAGCCTCCACAGGTGAGTGAGACCTCAGTGAGCCTCCACGGGTGAGTGAGACCTCAGTGAGCCTCCACAGGTGAGTGAGACCTCAGTGAGCCTCCACAGGTGAGTGAGACCTCAGTGAGCCTCCACAGGTGAGTGAGACCTCAGTGAGCCTCCACAGGTGAGTGAGACCTCAGTGAGTCTCCACAGGTGAGTGAGACCTCAGTGAGCCTCCACAGGTGAGTGAGACCTCAGTGAGTCTCCACAGGTGAGTGAGACCTCAGTGAGCCTCCACAGGTGAGTGAGACCTCAGTGAGTCTCCACAGGTGAGAGAGACCTCAGTGAGTCTCCACAGGTGAGTGAGACCCCAGTGAGCCTCCACAGGTGAGTGAGACCTCAGTGAGTCTCCACAGGTGAGTGAGACCTCAGTGAGTCTCCACAGGTGAGTGAGACCTCAGTGAGTCTCCACAGGTGAGTGAGACCTCAGTGAGTCTCCACAGGTGACTGAGACCTCAGTGAGCCACCACAGGTGAGTGAGACCACAGTGAGTCTCCACAGGTGAGTGAGACCTCAGTGAGTCTCCACAGGTGAGTGAGACCTCAGTGAGTCTCCACAGGTGAGTGAGACCTCAGTGAGTCTCCACAGGTGAGTGAGACCTCAGTGAGCCTCCACAGGTGAGTGAGACCTCAGTGAGTCTCCACAGGTGAGTGAGAGACCTCAGTGAGTCTCCACAGGTGAGTGAGACCTCAGTGAGTCTCCACAGGTGAGTGAGACCTCAGTGAGCCTCCACAGGTGAGTGAGACCTCAGTGAGCCTCCACAGGTGAGTGAGACCTCAGTGAGTCTCCACAGGTGAGTGAGACCTCAGTGAGCCTCCACAGGTGAGTGAGACCTCAGTGAGCCTCCACAGGTGAGTGAGACCTCAGTGAGCCTCCACAGGTGAGTGAGACCTCAGTGAGCCTCCACAGGTGAGTGAGACCTCAGTGAGCCTCCACAGGTGAGTGAGACCTCAGTGAGCCTCCACAGGTGAGTGAGACCTCAGTGAGCCTCCACAGGTGAGTGAGACCTCAGTGAGTCTCCACAGGTGAGTGAGACCTCAGTGAGCCTCCACAGGTGAGTGAGACCTCAGTGAGCCTCCACAGGTGAGTGAGACCTCAGAGCTGGAAGGAATGGGACCGGCTTTCATAGAAACATAAAAACATAGAAGATAGGAGCAGGAGTAGGCCATTCGGCCCCTCGAGCCTGCTCCGCCATTCAATGCAATCTGGGCTGATTATCCAAATTCAGCACCCGGTCCCTGCTTTCTCCCCCTACCCCTTGATCCCCTTAGCCTTAAGAAATATATCCAACTCCTTCTTGAATATATTTAATGTATTGACCTCTACTGCCTTCTGTGGTAGAGAATTCCACAGGTTCACCACTCTCTGGGTGAAGAAATTCCTCCTCATTTCTGTCCTAAATGGCCTACCCCTTATCCTTAGACTGTGACCCCTGGTTCTGAACTCCCCGACCATCGGGAACATCCTTCCAGCATCTAGTCTGTCCAGTCCTGTCAGAATTTTATAAGTTTCAATGAGATCCCCTCTCATTCTTCTAAACTCTAGCGAGTACAAGCCCAATTGACCCAATCTCTCCTCATACGTCATTCCTGCCATCCCAGGTATCAGCCTGGTGAATCTTCGCTGAACTCCTTCCATGGCAAGAACATCCTTCCTCAGATAAGGCAACCAAAACTGCACACAATACTCAAGATGTGGTCTCACCAAGGCCCTGTATAACTGCAGCAAGACATCCTTGTTCCTGTACTCAAACCCTCTCGCTACGAAGGCCAACATGCCATTTGCCTTCTTAACCGCCTGCTGCACCTGCATGCTTACCTTCAGTGACTGGTGCACAAGGACACCCAGGTCTCGTTGCACTTCCCCTTCTCCCAATCTATTGCCATTCAGATAATAATCTGCCTTCCTGTTTTTGCCACCCAAGTGGATAACCTCACATTTATCCACATTATACTGCATCTGCCATGCTTTTGCCCAATCACCCAACCTGTCCAAATCATCCTGGAGTTTCTCGGCATCCTCCTCACAGCACACATGCCCACCCAGCTTTGTGTCGTCTGCAAATTTGGAGATATTACATCTAGTTCCCTTGTCTAGATCATTAATGTATATTGTGAATAGCTGGGGCCCAAGGACCGATCCCTGCGGTGCCCCACTAGTCACTGCCTGCCACTCGGAAAAAGACCCGTTTATTCCAACTCTTTGCTTTCTGTCTGCCAACCAGTTCTCTATCCAAGTCAATACCTTGCCCCCAATCCCAAGTGCCTTAACTTTACACGCTAATCTCTTATGCGGGACCTTATCGAAAGCCTTCTGAAAGTCCAAATACACCACATCCACTGGTTCTCCCTTATCTATTTTACCAGTTACATCTTCAAGAAATTCCAGTAGATTAGTCAAGCACGATTTACCTTTTGTAAATCCATGTTGACTTTGTCCGATCCTGTCACTGTTTTCCAAGTGCTCTGCTATTACATCTTTTATAATGGACTCTAGCATTTTTCCCACTACCGATGTCTGGCTTACCGGTCTGTAATTCCCCGTTTTCTCTCTACCACCTTTTTTGAATAGTGGGGTAACATTAGCTACCTGCCAATCCATGGGTACTGTTCCAGATTCCATCGAATGCTGGAAGATGATCAGCAAAGCATCAACTATTTCTAGGGCCACTTCCTTAAGTACCCTAGGATGTAGATTATCAGGCCCTGGGGATTTATCGGCCTTCAATCCCATCAATTTCCCTAACACCATTTCCCTACAAATACTGATTTCTTTCAGTTCCTCCCTTTCATCAGACCCTATGTTCCCCGACATCTCTGGGAGGTTATTTGTGTCCTCCTTTGTGAAGACAGAAGCAAAATATGTATTTAATTGGGAAGCCATTTCTTTGTTCCCCATTATAAATTCCCCTGATTCTGACTGCAAGGGACCTACGCTTGACTTCATCAATCTTTTTCTCTTCACATATCTATAAAAGCTTTTACAGTCAGGTTTTATGTTCCCTGCAAGTTTACTCTCATTCTATTTTCCCTTTCTTAATTAATCCCTTTGTCCTCCTTTGTTGAATCCTAAACTGCTCCCAATCCTCAGGTTTACTGCTTTTTCTGGCCAATTTACATGTCCTCTCCTTGGATTTTATGCTATCCCTAATTTCCATTGTTAGCCACGGTTGAGTCACCTTTTTTGTTTTATTTTTATGCCAAACTGGGGTGAACAAATTCTGTAGTTCATCCATGCGGTCTTTGAATGTTTGCCATTGCCTATCCACCATCAACCCTTTGAGTGACATTCCCCAATCAATCCTACCCAACTCACGCCTCAGACCATAGTAGTTTCCTTTATTTAAATTTAGGACCCTAGTCTGAGTCGACTACTTCATTCTCCATCTTAATGAAGAATTTGATCATATTATGATCGCTCCGACCCAAGGGGCCTCGTACAACAAGATTGCTAATTAATCCTTTCTCGTTACATAATACCCAGTCTAAGATGGCCTGATCTCTGGTTGGCTCCTTGACATATTGGTCCAGGAAACATAAGAACATAAGAAATAGGAGCAGGAGTAGGCCATACGGCCCCTCGGGCCTGCTCCGCCATTCAATAGGATCATGGCTGATCTGAATCTAGACTCACGTCCACTTCCCTGCCCTCTCCCCGTAACCCCTAATTCCCTTATCTGCTAGGAAAATGTCTATCTCCATTTTAAATTTATTTAATGTTGCAGCTTCCACAGCTCTCTGGGGTAGCAAATTCCATAGATTTACTACCCTCTGAGTGAAGAAGTTTCTCCTCATCTCAGTTTTGAAAGGGCAGCCCCTTATTCTAAGATTATGCCCCCTAGTTCTAATCTCACCCATCAGTGGAAACATCCTCACCGCATCCACCCGATCAAGCCCCCTCACAATCTTATATGTTTCGATAAGATCGCCTCTCATTCTTCTGAACTCCAATGAGTAGAGTCCCAACCTACTCAACCTTTCCTCATACGTCAACCCCCTCATCTCTGGAATCAACCGAGTGAACCTTCTCTGAACCGCCTCGAGAGCAAGTATATCTTTTCTTAAATATGGAAACCAAAACTGCACGCAGTATTCCAGGTGTGGCCTCACCAATACCCTGTATAACTGCAGCAAGACTTCCCTGTTTTTATACTCCACCCCCCTTGCAATAAAAGCCAAGATTCCATTGGCCTTCCTGATCACCTGCTGCACCTGCATACTAACTTTTTGTGTTTCATGCACCAGGACCCCCAGATCCCTTTGTACTGTAGCACTTTGCAGTTTCTCTCCATTTAGATAATAACTTGCTCTTTGATTTTTTCTGCCAAAGTGCATAACCTCACACTTTCCAACATTATATTGCATCTGCCAAATCTCTGCCCACTCACTTAGCCTGTCTATGTCCTTTTGCAGGTTTTTTATGTCCTCCTCACTCACTGCTTTCCCTCCCATCTTTGTATCGTCGGCAAACTTGGATATGTTGCACTCGGTCCCTTCCTCCAAATCGTTAATATAGATTGTAAAGAGTTGGGGTCCCAGCACTGACCCCTGTGGAACACCACTAGTTACTGATTGCCAGCCCGAGAACGAACCATTTATCCCAACTCTTTGTTTTCTGTTAGATAGCCAATCTTCCACCCATGCCAGTATATTACCCCCAATCCCGTGATTTCTTATCTTGATCAGTAATCTTTTGTGTGGAACCTTGTCAAATGCCTTTTGGAAGTCCAAATACACTACATCCACTGGTTCCCCTTTATCCACCCTGTATGTTACATCCTCAAAGAATTCGAGCAAATTTGTCAAACATGACTTCCCCTTCGTAAAACCATGCTGACTCTGTCCTATTAAATTATGTTTATCCAAATGCTCTGTTACTGTATCCTTAATAATGGACTCCAACATTTTGCCAACCACAGATGTTAGGCTAACTGGTCTATAGTTTCCAGCTTTTTGTCTACTTCCCTTCTTAAATAAAGGTGTTACATTAGCAGTTTTCCAATCTGCCGGGACCTTTCCTGAGTCCAGGGAGTTCTGGAAAATGATCACCAATGCATCCACAATCCCTACCGCCACTTCTCTCAAGACCCTAGGATGTAGGCCATCAGGTCCGGGGGATTTACCCGCCTTAAGTCCCATTATTTTACTGAGTACCATCTCCTTAGTGATTTTAATCGTGTTTAGCTCCTCCTCCCCCATTGCCCCCTGTTTGTCCAGTGTTGGGATATTTTTAGTGTCCTCTACTGTAAAGACTGATACAAAATATTTGTTCAGCGTCTTTGCCATCTCCATGTTCCCCACCACTAGTTTCCCAGTCCCATCCTCTAAGGGACCAACGTTCACTTTAGCCACCCTTTTTCTTTTTATATAGCTGTAGAAACTCTTGCTATCTGTTTTTATATTTTTTGCTAGTTTACTTTTATAATCTATCTTCCCTTTCTTAATTAATCTTTTAGTTATTGTTTGCTGGCTTTTAAATGCTTCCCAATCTTCTATCCTCCCACTAGATTTGGCTAATTTATGTGCCCTTGTTTTCAGTCGAATACTATCCTTTATTACTTTACTAAGCCACGGATGGCTGTCTTTTCTTTTACTCCCCTTTTTCCTCAGTGGAATATATTTATCTTGAAAGATGTGAAATATCTCCTTGAATGTAGACCACTGCTCCTGTACCGTCTTACACTTTAATCTGTTTTCCCAGTCCACTTTAGTCAATTCTACCTCTCATACCTTCATAGTCTCCTTTATTTAAGCTTAGTACGCTGGTTTGAGATCCAACTCTCTCACTCTCAAACTGAATTTGGAATTCAACCATATTATGGTCACTCATTCCAAGGGGATCCTTTACTAGGACATTTTTTATTAATCCTGTCTCATTACACAGGACCAGATCTAAGATTGCCTGCCCCCTGGTTGGTTCAGTTACACACTGCTCAAGGAACCCGTCCCTAATACACTCTATGAACTCTTCCTCAATGCTGCCATGCCCAATTTGATTAGTCCAGTCAATATGAAAGTTAAAATCCCCCATGATTATAGCTGTTCCCTTATTACAAGCCCCAACTATTTCCTGATTTATACTCCGACCGACAGAATTGCAACTGTTAGGAGGCCTATAGACTACGCCCACTAGTGACTTTTTTCCCTTATTATTCCTTATCTCCACCCAAACTGTTTCACTATCCTGATCCTTTGACCCAATATCATTTCTGACTATTGCAGTGATTCCATCCTTGATTAACATAGCAACCCCACCTCCCTTTCCTTCCTGTCTGTCCTTCCTAATTGTCAAATACCCTTGTATGTTTAGTTCCCATTCATGATTATCTTGCAGCCATGTTTCCGTAATGGCCACCAGATCATACCCATGTGTAGTTATTTGTACTGTCAACTCGTCAATTTTGTTACGAATGCTGCATGCATTCAGATAAAGAACTTTCAAATATGTTTTCTGACAATTTATTCCTCCTTTTACCCCTTTTACTACTTTACCTTTATCATTATACATTCTGTCCCTTCCTGACACGTTCTGGTTTTTAATTCCCCCACTGCTACCTTGCTCTATTGCCTTCTCCGCTGTCATTTTTATTTTTCGCTCTCTTAAAACCTCCCCCCCACTAATTAGTTTAAAGCCCTCTCTATATCCCTAGTTATTCGATTCGCCAGGATTCTAGTCCCAGCACTGGCCAAGTGAAGTCCGTCCCAACGGAACAGCTCTCTCCTGTCCCAGTACTGATGCCAGTGTCCCAGGAAGCAAAACCCATTTCTCCCACACCAGTCTTTGAGCCACGCATTTAACTCTCTAATTTTATTTACCCCAGCCAAATTTGCACGTGGCTCAGGTAGTAATCCAGAGATTATTACCCTTGTGGTTCTGCTTTTTAATTTGGCCCCTAGCTGCTCAAACTCCCTCAGCAGAACCTCCTTCCTTGTCCTGTCTATGTCGTTGGTACCAACATGGACCACGACAACTGGATCCTTCCCCTCCCACTCCAAGTTTCTCTCCAGCCCAGAGGAGATGTCCTTAACCCTGGCACCGGGCAGGCAACACAGCCTTCGGGACTCTCGCTCTCGGCTGCAAAGAACTCTATCTATCCCCCTAACGATACTATCCCCTACCACTACAACATTTCTTTTAACTCCCCCCCACTTAAATGGCCCCCCACTCCACGGTGCTGTGGCCAGGTTGCTCATCCTCCCCGCAGTCCCTGTTCCCATCCTCACAGGGAGTAAGAGCCTCAAACCTGTTGGACAAGAGCAAGGGCTGCAGCTCCTCCAACACTACCTCCTGGATCCCCGTACCTGCCTCACTTCTAGTCACACCATCCTGACCCTGGCCACGGACTACATCTGAATTAATTAATCTAATTGGTGTGACTACCTCCTGATACACAGAGTCCAGGTAACTCTCCCCCTCCCTGATGTGTCTCAGTGTTTGAAGCTCGGACTCCAGCTCTTCAACACGGAGCCGGAATTCCTCGAGCAGCCAACACTTACTGCAAATGTGATCACCGTGAGCATCAATGGTGTCCACCAGCTCCCACATATTGCAGCAGCAACACATCACCTGATCTCCCATTCTATGTAATTAATTAAATTTATTAATATTATTTTTAAATACCCTCTGCCCCGATTCTAGATGATGAATATCGCACCTTAGAAACTATAAACCACAGAGTTTAAGCTTAAATAGAGAGAAATACTTACCAACCAATCACTTACCCGCTTTCTGGTGACGTCACATTTGGATTACTTTTTACCCCTCTCCTTCCCTCTGACTTCAGAGACTGGAGACTGGTAGGCCTTACCTGGGTCTCTGAAGCCTTTTTAAGCTTCCCGCTCGCGCCTCCCGCCGACTCCCTTAAACACTCCAGGAATTCCTCCTCCACAGTATTACTAATTTGGTTAGCCTAATCTATATGTAGATTAAAGTCACCCATGATGACTGCTGTGCCCTTATTGCACGCTTCTCTAATTTCCCTTTTAATGCCATCCCCAACCTCTGCATTACTGTTTGGGGGGTCTATATACCACTCCCACTAACGTTTTCTGCCCCTGGTATTTCTCAGTTCCACCCATACAGATTCCACCTCATCAGAGCTAATATCCTTCCTTACAATTGTGTTAATCCCTTCTTTAACCAGCAATGCTACCCCACCTCCCTTTCCTTTTTGCCTATCTTTCCTGAATATTGAATACCCCTGGATGTTGAGTTCCCAGCCTTGGCCACCCTGGAGCCATGTTTCCGTAATCCCAATCAAATCATATTCGTTTTCCTCTATTTGCGCAGCTAATTCATCCACCTTATTATGAATGCTCCTCGCATTAAGACACAAAGCCTTCAGGCTTGTTTTTTTAACGCTCTTATACAGGTAGACTACCCTTTATCCGGACTTCCGAAAACCGAAACCCTCTAAATTTTTCGTTCAGCGTAAGTCGTGCGTACGACTTACGCTGAACGAAAAAACCTTCGGTTTTTAGAGGGTTCCGGTTGCGGAAGTTCGGATAAAAGGGTAAGTCGTGCGCACGACCCCCCGCCGACCCCCCCGCCGACCCCGCCAGCCCCGACAACCGCCGACCCCCGCCAGCCCCGACAACCGCCGACCCCGCCAGCCCCGACAACCGCCGACCCCGCCAGCCCCGACAACCGCCGACCCCCCCGCGGACCCCGCCGGCCCCGACAACCGCCGACCCCGCCAGCCCCGACAACTGCCGACCCCCCCGCGGACCCCGCCAGCCCCGACGACCGCCGACGTACCCCGCCGGCCCCGACCCCCGCCGACCCCGACTGACTTACGCTGAGCGTCAGCGTAAGTCGTGCGCACGACCCCCCGCCGACCCACCCCCGCGGACCCACCTTCCGAAATCCGAAATTCTCCTTTATCCGAAACTCGGCTGGTCCCGAGGTTTTCGGATAAAGGATAGTCTACCTGTACCTATTAGAATTGTTATTTACTGTGGCCATGTTTGATTTAAACCGTTGATTTCTCTGACTGCCACTTTTGTTTTTCTCCTTCCCTTCCAAATGTCTCCTTCACCGATTGCTGATTATTGGGCATTGACAATGAGATTTACTGCTTTATCTGAAAAGGCGGGTGGGGTTGAGGGATACGGGGAGAAGGTGGGGTTGAGGGATACGGGGAGAAGGTGGGGTTGAGGGATACGGGGAGAAGGTGGGGTTGAGGGATACGGGGAGAGGGTGGGGTTGAGGGATACGGGGAGAGGGTGGGGTTGAGGGATACGGGGAGAAGGTGGGGTTGAGGGATACGGGGAGAAGGTGGGGTTGAGGGATACGGGGAGAAGGTGGGGTTGAGGGATACGGGGAGAGGGTGGGGTTGAGGGATACGGGGAGAGGGTGGGGTTGAGGGATACGGGGAGAGGGTGGGGTTGAGGGATACGGGGAGAAGGTGGGGTTGAGGGATACGGGGAGAAGGTGGGGTTGAGGGATACGGGGAGAGGGTGGGGTTGAGGGATACGGGGAGAAGGTGGGGTTGAGGGATACGGGGAGAGGGTGGGGTTGAGGGATACGGGGAGAAGGTGGGGTTGAGGGATACGGGGAGAAGGTGGGGTTGAGGGATACGGGGAGAAGGTGGGGTTGAGGGATACGGGGAGAGGGTGGGGTTGAGGGATACGGGGAGAAGGTGGGGTTGAGGGATACGGGGAGAAGGTGGGGTTGAGGGATACGGGGAGAAGGTGGGGTTGAGGGATACGGGGAGAAGGTGGGGTTGAGGGATACGGGGAGAAGGTGGGGTTGAGGGATACGGGGAGAAGGTGGGGTTGAGGGATACGGGGAGAAGGTGGGGTTGAGGGATACGGGGAGAAGGTGGGGTTGAGGGATACGGGGAGAAGGTGGGGTTGAGGGATACGGGGAGAAGGTGGGGTTTGTTCCGCCTAATTCTTTTGTTATTTTATGGTTTATTCTGAAGGTTGTGGACAATGTCCCTCACAGGCCGCCCCTCCCCCACCTGTTGTATCGAGCTGAGTGCAGCACAGCACAACACTCAGAGACTGAAACAGGCTCACCCACAGCCCAGTCTGAAGAGAAACACCAGCTGGGAGAGAAGAAAGGAGATCTCCAGTATGACCCAGTGACAAATGGAAATTACAAGGTAATCCTCTCCCCATATCTCAACCCCACCCTCTCCCCATATCTCAACCCCACCCTCTCCCCATATCTCAATCCCACCCACCCACCCTCTCCCCGTATCCAATTCTCTTTTGAAAGTTACTATTGAATCTGCTTCCACCGCCTTTTCAGGCAGCGCATTCCAGATCACAACAACTCGCTGCGTATAAAGACCTCTCCTCATGTCGCCTCTGGTTCTTTTGCCAATTATCTTAAGTTTGCTTCCTCTGGTGACCGATCCTCCTGTCAGTGGAAACAATTTCTTCCTATTTACTCCATCAAAACCATTCATGATTTTGAACACCTCTATTAAATCTCCCCCTTAACCTTCTCTGCTCCAAGAGCAACCCCAGCTTCTCCAGTCTCTCCACTGGAATCATTCTTATTTTTGTCAAATAAAAGTGGGGAATGAACAAACTTTCCTTGTCACAGACTCCACGGAGGAATAAAAGAATGAAAGGTCTGCATGCTATTACAGCAGAGATACCGCAGCACATAATGTAAAATCCGTATTGTTCTGTCTTTGTGTCGCCAGGGGCAACACACACTGACCGTCGGGGGCGTAAGCAGGAAAGGAAAGATGAGTGCAGAGGAGCAGATGGAACGAATGAAACGACACCAGGAAGCACAGCTCAAGGAGAAGCCCAGGGCAGCCACGCTGGCCCAAAGAAGTGTGGCAGTGTCACCAATAATGGTAAGTGCCGCCTGGGTTAACACCGTCCCGAACAGGATGATTGCAGTGTCTGTTTGCGCCTCCAGTCTGTGCTGACAGTATGAAGTTATTTACATCCATCTCACTGAGGTGAAAATCTCTCTCTTTAGTATATTTGAGAAAAAAAGCAATCTTGAATAGTTAGCAAGTGTTGCCTGAACCCAGGAAATAAACTGTAGCTTCCGAGCTTGCTCCTGCCCCCAGTGGTTGGTGTTTATACACAATTATATTGTTCAGTTCTCTGCTTTCAGCTAATATCCAGTGAGTTGCATCAGCTTAACTCACCTTCCTACATCTATATTTTTATAACTATATATACTGCAGAATGGCCAATCCTTTCTGGAAGATTTTGGAGAGTCCTGGGAGTTATTTTAATGGTTGAGCGAGGAATTGGACTGGAGCTGTATAGCAGAATTACAGTTTACAGCAACGCTTCCATTTTAAAATTTTCATCCTTGTTTTCAAATCCCTCCATGGCCTCGCCCCTTCCTATCTCTGTAATTTCCTTCAGCCCCACAACCCTTTGCGATCTCCGCCCTCCTCCAATTCTGGCCTCTTGAGCATCCCCGATCCCAGCTGTCTGGGCCCTGAGCTCTGGAATTCCCTCCCTAACCCTCTCCGCCTCTCCTCCTTTAAGAGGCTCCTTAAAACCGACCTCATTGACCAAGCTTTTGGTCACCTGTCCTAATATCTCCTTATGTGGCTCGGTGTCAAATCTAATCATGCTCCTGTGAAGCACCTTGGGACGTTTTACTACATTAAAGGCACTGTATAAGTTGTTGTTTACAGAAATTAAGAGTGTTTATGTATTAGATCCTTGTTTGGATCTTAATCTAGAGCAAGATCAGTAAGAAAGTTTCAACTCATGATCGGGAGTGAGTAACATTGGCTTCACATTCAGACCATGTTTGTTGACTTCTCAGAGAGGATCAGCCACAGAGCAGGCGACAGGGACATCAAGACTGCTCGCCGGGACCCTTCGGACCAACAGACCACTGACCAGCCATTCAGCGGGTGCCCATCTCACTGCCAGTGTGGTGGCCTCTGAGACCAGACCAGGAAACACCCCAACTGTTACCACAAGACCAACGGCTGCACCAGAGACGCCCGTAACACCAAACGTGACCGCGTCAAGCAAATTGGTGACAATGATATCGGCACCGCCGGGGAGGACAGAAAGCCAGACCCGAGAAAATAATCGCGTTGTAAGAAAAGAGGTGCGAGTTTCCCACACTTCTGCCGTCACCCGACACCTCACTCACCAGCAGGGGGCAGTGGGACAGATTTAGGGGCAGGAACCCCAACTGAGGTGGGCTGACGCAGCTCCGAGCAGGTTTGATCCTGGCACCTTGGGGTTTGTGTGTTTCAGTACTGCACCAGCTGATGCCAGTGCCAATTAGGCACTGGGCCACCGAACATTGACAACAATGACTGTTACACCACTTCATAGGGTTAGACCCTGAGCCACAAGTTGGCCGAGAGGGGGAGAGAGTGAGAGAGGGGGAAAGAGGGGGGAGAGAGTGAGGGGGGAGAGGGGGGGGAGAGTGAGAGGGGGGGAGAGTGAGGGGGGGGAGGAGAGAGTGAGAGGAGGGGGGAGAGGGAGAGAGAGAGAGCGGGGGAGACAGTGAGAGGGAGAGAGAGAGTGGGGGAGACAGTGAGAGGGGGAGAGAGAGTGGGGGAGAGAGAGAGGGGGAGAGAGAGTGAGAGGGGGAGAGAGTGAGAGGAGGGGAGAGAGTGAGAGAGAGAGAGTGAGAGGGGGGAGAAAGTGAGAGGGGACAAAGTGAGGGGGGGAGAGAGTGAGGGGGAGAGTGAGAGGGGGAGAGGGAGAGAGAGAGTGGGGGAGAGAGTGAGATGAGGGGAGAGAGTGAGAGGGGGAGAGAGAGAGAGGGGAGAGAGTGAGAGGAGGGGAGAGAGTAGAGGGGGGGAGAGTGAGAGGAGGGGGAGAGTGAGGGGAGAGTGAGAGGGGGGAGAGGGAGAGAGAGAGAGGAGGGGAGGGAGTGAGAGGAGGGGAGAGAGTGAGAGGGGGAAAGGGGGGGAGAGTGAGAGGAGGGGGGAGAGTGAGGGGGAGAGTGAGAGGGGGAGAGGGAGAGAGAGGGGGGAGAGAGTGAGAGGAGGGGAGAGAGTGAGAGGGGGAGAGAGAGAGTGAGAGGGGGGAGAGTGAGAGAGGGGAGAGTGGGGGAGAAGTGAGGGGAGAGAGAGAGGTGGAGAGAGTGAGAGGGAGGGAGAGAGAGAGGGAGAGAGAGTGAGAGGGAGAGGGGGAGAGTGAGAGAGTGAGGGGGGAGAGAGAGAGAGGGGGAGAGAGAGGGGGGGAGAGAGAGAGAGGGGGAGAGAGTGAGAGGGGGAGAGGGAGAGAGAGAGGGGGGAGAGAGTGAGAGGAGGGGAGAGAGTGAGAGTGGAGGAGAGAGTGAGAGGGGGGAGAGAGTGAGAGGGGGGAGAGTGAGGGAGAGAGAGTGGGGAGAAAGTGAGGGGGAGAGAGAGGTGGAGAGAGTGAGAGGGAGGGAGAGAGAGTGAGAGGGAGAGAGTGTGAGAGGGAGAGAGGGAGAGAGTGAGAGAGGGGGAGAGAGAGGGGGAGAGAGAGAGAGGGGGGGAGAGAGTGAGGGGGAGAGAGAGAGGGGGAGAGAGTGAGAGGGGGGGAGAGTGAGAGGGGGAGAGTGAGAGTGAGAGGGGGAGAGTGAGAGGGAGGGGGGGAGAGTGAGAGGGAGGGGGGAGAGTGAGAGGAGGGGAGAGAGAGAGGAGAGGGGGAGAGAGAGGGGGAGAGAGTGAGAGAGGGGGAGAGAGTGAGAGAGGGGGGAGAGTGAGGGGGAGAGAGTGAGAGGGGGAGAGTGAGAGGGAGGGGGGAGAGTGAGAGTGAGAGGGGGGAGAGTGAGGGAGGGGGGGAGAGTGAGAGGGAGGGGGGAGGGTGAGAGGGAGGGGGGGAGAGTGAGAGGAGGGGAGAGAGTGAGAGAGGGGGGAGTGTGAGAGGGGGGAGAGAGAGTGAGGGGGGGAGTGAGAGGGAGGGGGGAGAGTGAGAGGAGGGGAGAGAGTGAGAGAGAGGGGGAGAGAGTGAGAGAGGGGGAGAGTGAGAGGGGGAGAGAGAGAGAGAGGGGGGGTGTGAAGAAACAAACTCGTGCAGATGGACCTACTGATTTTCACTGTGAGTCAGGACCTGCCCAACAAATACAATGAGTAATTTTACATTATTTACAGTGTAAACCAAGTAAAGTCGTCATAACGACACGATATATCGATGTGAATCCCGACCCTCCCCTCAGCCCAGAACAACTGCAGGAGAAGCAAAGAACACTGGAGAAAATCAAGACCATGATCGCGAAGACCAGGTGAGGAGTGCAGAGTCACACAGCACAGGAGGAGGCCATTTGGCCCATCGTGCCTGTGCCGGCTCTTTGAAAGAGCTCTCCAATTAGTCTCACTCCCTGCTCCTTTGCCATAACCTTGCAAATTTTTCCTTTTCAGGTATTTATCCAATTCAATTTGTAAGTTTAGGAGTGGGCCTTTGGCGTAGCGGTAAGCATCCCCGCCGCTGGGCCAGAAGGTGAAGGGTTTCGAACCGCGCTCCAGACAGTCCCGGCAAGTGGAGTCGGAGCTCCGGCTCTAAATTCTGGGTTGACATCCGGCGGGATACTTGCGTCCGTGGGTGTGGGTGGCCCCCCCCCCCGTATGGGTTGTGGGAGCCCGTAAAACCCTCCCGCCATAGGACTAACCACCCTAATGGCTGGTATGAAGATGGTTACGGTCACGGAAGGAGCGTTTAACGCGGCCAGAAATCCTTCCACCACTTCATACAGTTCCCCAAAGGGAACAGTGTGTAGACACGATAAGAAGAAGAAGAATTTGAAAGTTGTTATTGAATCTACTTCCACCGCCCTTGACATTCTCTGCTCTAAGGAGAACAATCCCAGGGTCAATCCAGGGCCGAGGGTCAATCCAGGGCCGAGGGTCAATCCGTGACCCAGGGTCAATCCGTGGCCCAGGGTCAATCCGTGGCCCAGGGTCAGTCCAGGGCCGAGGGTCAATCCGTGACCCAGGGTCAATCCACGGCCCAGGGTCAATCCACGGCCAAGGGTCAATCCATGACCCAGGATCAATCCACGGCCAAGGGTCAATCCACGGCCAAGGGTCAATCCGTGATCCAGGGTCAGTCCAGGGCCGAGGGTCAATCCGTGACCCAGGGTCAATCCACGGCCAAGGGTCAATCCATGGCCCAGGGTCAGTCCAGGGCCGAGTGTCAATCCAGGGCCGAGGGTCAATCCGTGACCCAGGATCAATCCACGGCCAAGGGTCAATCCACAGCCAAGGGTCAATCCGTGATCCAGGGTCAGTCCAGGGCCGAGGGTCAATCCGTGACCCAGGGTCAATCCACGGCCAAGGGTCAATCCATGGCCCAGGGTCAGTCCAGGGCCGAGGGTCAATCAATGGCCCGTATAATCCGTTTAACCGTATAATCCGTTTAACCATATAATCTGTTTAACTGTTTGTGTCCAAACACTAATGAGCTGTGCGATAATGTGTTGTCTTTGACAGTGTCTCTGTGTGAGGGGCCGATCTGTAACTCATGCTCCTGCCCAATCACTCGCCTCACAAAATGAGCCCTTAGAAACGTTTCTTATTTGTATCAGATGTTGGCCTTCAGACCGACTCCCACCTGCTCATTTCTGTGTTCCATTATAATTTGATCCCCTGATATAACAAACACCAATCAATTCCCCTCCCTCCAATCTGATGGACAATTCGACACCTCAGTCCAACCTCCAGGGGACACGAGCTCCGACCACAGCACCATAAGCTGCTCACTTTCAAACTCACCCATTGAGTAGCTGCACAACACAAACACAAACACTCGTGTCTCAGCCCTTTCCCCCGAGCTACAGAACCAACAGGGCCTCCTGATCCTGCTCAGCGATTTTGTGATCAGAGGTGCCTCCGATCGCCTTATACTGTCCCTGTGGAACATCACACTCCCAAACCAGTTAGTGTTACTGGGGTTCAGTGTGGGTTCCTGCACCCGTTAGTTGAAGTGAGCATCAGTGTTGCCTATGATGCCTCATTGCCCCAGTTGCCCAGGTCTATTTGTAATCTGGGTCTCAGGGTTTCTCCTGCCTGAGTCTGCCCCGTCAGGACAGGAGTTCACAGAAAGTAAATATCTATTTCTTTGTAATTTTAGTCCTAGTGTAGCTGGAGGCTGGGCCCCTTCAGACCAAGCCATGCACCGGGGAGAAAGAGAGAGGGATCGGATTATTAGTCTGTCGTACGCTCTCGCGACTGAAGCATCTCAGCGCAGCAAAGTCATGGCAGGTAAAATACGCAGAACTAACGGCCAAACGCACCGGCTTCTGCTAACCGGCTTCTGCTAACCGGTTTCTGCTAACCGGTTTCTGCTAACCGGTTTCTGCTAACCGGCTTCTGCTAACCGGTTTCTGCTAACCGGCTTCTGCTAACCGGCTTCTGCTAACCGGTTTCTGCTAACCGGTTTCTGCTAACCGGCTTCTGCTAACCGGCTTCTGCTAACCGGTTTCTGCTAACCGGCTTCTGCTAACCGGCTTCTGCTAACCGGCTTCTGCTAACCGGTTTCTGCTAACCGGCTTCTGCTAACCGGTTCCTGACCCTGTCACATTTACCCTCCAACATCCAACTGTTGCTGCGTGACTGGGAACACAAGTGATTAAGATGCTCACTTCAAAACCCAACAATATTTCCCCAGGTTCCGAGGCTGGTTCTGCTGCTGATGTAGACTCACTGCAATCCTGAATTACTGAAATCCACATGGCGGGACTAAGAATTGCGGAGTGTCTGGTTTAGTTTTGGATATGTACAGACAGCCAATCCTTGTGCCGAAGCCGAACACATGGTCGCATTAAGATCATTTGTTGTTATGCAAATAACAGAAGATGATTGGTTATTCCAAGTTGCTAAGTGAATGATGTCATAAAAGAACCATTCACTAAGCCTCTGGTCAATGACCCCAGGGGTGAATCAAACTTCACTTTCTCTTTCTGTTCCAACCTTATCAGATTATCAGTGATATTGATGAAATATTGGCCTGGATTCTCTTCTGAATCAATACCCATTGACACTGTACCCATTGACACTGTGCACATTGGCACTGTGCCCATTGACACTGTGCCCATTGACACTGTGCACATTGGCACTGTGCCCATTGACACTGTACCCATTGACACTGTGCCCATCGACACTGTGCCCATTGACACTGTACCCATTGACACTGTACCCATCGACACTGTGCCCATTGACACTGTACCCATTGACACTGTACCCATTGACACTGTACCCACTGACACTGTGCCCATTGACACTGTGCCCATTGACACTGTGCCCATTCACACTGTACCCATTGACACTGTGCCCATTGACACTCTGCCCATTGACAATGTACCCATTGACACTGTACCCATTGACACTGTGCCCATTGACACTCTGCCCATTGACAATGTACCCATTGACACTGTACCCATTGACACTGTGCCCATTGACACTCTGCCCATTGACAATGTACCCACTGACACTGTACCCATTGACACTGTGCCCACTGACATTGTGCCCATTGACACTGTGCCCATTGACACTGTACCCATTGACACTCTACCCATTGACACTGTGCCCATTGACAATGTGCCCATTGACACTCTACCCATTGACACTGTACCCATTGACACTGTACCCATTGACACTCTACCCATTGACACTGTATCCATTGACACTGTACCCATTGACACTGTGCCCATTGACACTGTACCCATTGACACTGTGCCCATTGACACTGTGCCCATTGACACTCTACCCATTGACACTGTGCCCATTGACACTGTACCCACTGACACTGTGCCCATTGACACTGCCCATTGACACTCTACCCATTGACACTGTGCCCATTGACACTGCCCATTGGCACTGTGCCCATTGACACTCTACCCATTGACACTGTACCCATTGACACTGTGCCCATTGACACTCTACCCATTGACACTGTGCCCATTGACACTCTACCCATTGGCACTGTGCCCATTGGCACTGTACCCATTGACACTGTGCCCATTGACACTGTATCCATTGACACTGTGCCCATTGACACTGTGCCCATTGACACAGTGCACATTCACACTCTACCCATTGACACTGTGCACATTGGCACTGTGCCCATTCACACTGTGCCCACTGACACTGTGCCCATTGACACTGTGCCCATTGACACTGCCCATTGGCACTGTGCCCATTGACACTGTGCCCATTGACACTGTACCCATTGACACTCT
This sequence comes from Somniosus microcephalus, assembly GCF_052327205.1. Classification (NCBI taxonomy): domain Eukaryota; kingdom Metazoa; phylum Chordata; class Chondrichthyes; order Squaliformes; family Somniosidae; genus Somniosus; species Somniosus microcephalus. Next base: position 42,934,324 of record NC_141014.1, read on the forward strand.
ACCCATTCACACTGTACCCATTGACACTGTGCCCATTGACACTGTACCCATTGACACTGTGCGCATTGACACTGTGCCCATTGACACTGTATCCGTTGACACTGTATCCATTCACACTGTACCCATTGACACTGTGCCCATTGACACTGTACCCATTGACACTGTGCCCATTGACACTGTGCCCATTGACACTGTATCCATTGACACTGTGCCCATTGACACAGTGCACATTGACACTCTACCCATTGACACGGTGCCCATTGGCACTGTACCCATTGACACTGTGCCCATTGACACTGTATCCATTGACACTGTGCCTATTGACACTGTGCCCATTGACACAGTGCACATTCACACTCTACCCATTGACACTGTGCACATTGGCACTGTGCCCATTCACACTGTGCCCATTGACACTGTGCCCATTGACACTGTGCCCATTGACACTGTACCCATTGACACTCTACCCATTCACACTGTACCCATTGACACTGTGCCCATTGACACTGTACCCATTGACACTGTGCGCATTGACACTGTGCCCATTGACACTGTATCCGTTGACACTGTATCCATTCACACTGTACCCATTGACACTGTGCCCATTGACACTGTACCCATTGACACTGTGCCCATTGACACTGTGCCCATTGACACTGTATCCATTGACACTGTGCCCATTGACACTGTGCCCATTGACACTGTGCCCATTGACACTGTATCCGTTGACACTGTATCCGTTGACACTGTATCCATTGACACTGTGCCCATTGACACTGTGCCCATTGACACTGTACCCATTGACACAGTGCACATTGACACTCTACCCATTGACACTGTGCCCATTGACACTGTGCCCATTGACACTGTGCCCATTGACACTCTACCCATTGACACTCTACCCATTCACACTGTACCCATTAACACTGTGCCCATTGACACTGTACCCATTGACACTGTGCCCATTGACACTGTGCCCATTGACACTGTATCCGTTGACACTGTATCCATTCACACTGTACCCATTGACACTGTGCCCATTGACACTGTACCCATTGACACTGTGCCCATTGACACTGTGCCCATTGACACTGTATCCGTTGACACTGTATCCATTGACACTGTGCCCATTGACACTGTGCCCATTGACACTGTGCCCATTGACACTCTACCCATTGACACTGTATCCATTGACACTGTATCCATTGACACTGTGCCCATTGACACTGTGCCCATTGACACTGTGCCCATTGACACTGTACCCATTGACACAGTGCACATTGATACTCTACCCATTGACACTGTGCCCATTGACACAGTGCCCATTGACACTGTGCCCATTGACACTGTATCCATTGACACTGTGCCCATTGACACTGTGCCCATTGACACAGTGCACATTGACACTCTACCCATTGACACTGTGCCCATTGACACTGTGCCCATTGACACTGTGCCCATTGACACTCTACCCATTGACACTCTGCCCATTGACACTCTAACCATTGACACTCTACCCATTGACACTGTGCCCATTGTCACTGTGCCCATTCACACTGTACCCACTGACACTGTGCCCATTGACACTGTACCCACTGACACTGTGCCCATTGACACTGTGCCCATTGACACTCTACCCACTGACACTGTGCCCATTGACACTGTGCCCATTCACACTCTACCCATTGACACTGTGCCCATTGACACTGTGCCCATTGACACTCTACCCATTGACACTGTACCCATTGACACTGTGCCCATTGACACTCTACCCATTGACACTGTGCCCATTGGCACTGTGCCCATTGACACTGTGCCCATTGACACTGCCCATTGGCACTGTGCCCATTGACACTGTATCCATTGACACTCTACCCATTGACACTGTGCCCATTGACACTGTACCCATTGACACTGTGCCCATTGACACAGTGCCCATTGACACTGTATCCGTTGACACTGTATCCATTGACACTCTACCCACTGACACTGTGCCCATTGACACTGTACCCATTGACACCCTACCCATTGACACTGTGCCCATTGACACTGCCCATTGGCACTGTGCCCATTGACACTCTACCCATTGACACTGTACCCATTGACACTGTGCCCATTGACACTCTACCCATTGACACTGTGCCCATTGGCACTGTACCCATTGAAACTGTGCCCATTGACACTGTGCCCATTGACACTGCGCCCATTGACACTGCCCATTGGCACTGTGCCCATTGACACTGTGCCCATTGACACTGTATCCATTGACACTCTACCCATTGACACTGTGCCCATTGACACTGTACCCATTGACACTGTGCCCATTGACACTGTGCCCATTGACACTGTATCCGTTGACACTGTATCCATTGACACTCTGCCCATTGGCACTGTATCCATTGACACTGTGCCCATTGACACTGTGCCCGTTGACACTCTACCCATTGACACTGTATCCGTTGACACTGTATCCATTGACACTGTTCCCATTGACACTGTGCCCACTGACACTGTGCCCACTGACACTGTGCCCATTGACACTGTGCCCATTGACACTGTACCCATTGACACTCTACCCATTGACACTGTGCCCATTGACACTGTACTCATTGACACTGTACCCATTGACACTCTACCCATTGACACTGTATCCATTGACACTGTACCCATTGACACTGTGCCCATTGACACTGTACCCATTGACACTGTGCCCATTGACACTGTGCCCATTGACACTCTACCCATTGACACTGTGCCCATTGACACTGTACCCACTGACACTGTGCCCATTGACACTGCCCATTGACACTCTACCCATTGACACTGTGCCCATTGACACTGCCCATTGGCACTGTGCCCATTGACACTCTACCCATTGACACTGTACCCATTGACACTGTGCCCATTGACACTCTACCCATTGACACTGTGCCCATTGACACTCTACCCATTGGCACTGTGCCCATTGGCACTGTACCCATTGACACTGTGCCCATTGACACTGTATCCATTGACACTGTGCCCATTGACACTGTGCCCATTGACACAGTGCACATTCACACTCTACCCATTGACACTGTGCACATTGGCACTGTGCCCATTCACACTGTGCCCATTGACACTGTGCCAATTGACACTGTGCCCATTGACACTGCCCATTGGCACTGTGCCCATTGACACTGTGCCCATTGACACTGTACCCATTGACACTCTACCCATTCACACTGTACCCATTGACACTGTGCCCATTGACACTGTACCCATTGACACTGTGCCCATTGACACTGTGCCCATTGACACTGTATCCGTTGACACTGTATCCATTCACACTGTACCCATTGACACTGTGCCCATTGACACTGTACCCATTGACACTGTGCCCGATTGACACTGTGCCCATTGACACTGTATCCATTGACACTGTGCCCATTGACACTGTGCCCATTGACACTGTGCCCATTGACACTGTATCCGTTGACACTGTATCCATTGACACTGTGCCCATTGACACTGTGCCCATTGACACTGTACCCATTGACACAGTGCACATTGACACTCTACCCATTGACACTGTGCCCATTGACACTGTGCCCATTGACACTGTGCCCATTCACACTGTGCCCATTCACACTGTGCCCATTGACGCTGTGCCCATTGACACTGTGCCCATTGACACTCTACCCATTCACACTGTACCCATTAACACTGTGCCCATTGACACTGTACCCATTGACACTGTGCCCATTGACACTGTGCCCATTGACACTGTGCCCATTGACACTGTATCCGTTGACACTGTATCCATTCACACTGTACCCATTGACACTGTGCCCATTGACACTGTACCCATTGACACTGTGCCCATTGACACTGTGCCCATTGACACTGTATCCGTTGACACTGTATCCATTGACACTGTGCCCATTGACACTGTGCCCATTGACACTGTGCCCATTGACACTCTACCCATTGACACTGTATCCATTGACACTGTATCCATTGACACTGTGCCCATTGACCCTGTGCCCATTGACACTGTGCCCATTGACACTGTACCCATTGACACAGTGCACATTGACACTCTACCCATTGACACTGTGCCCATTGACACAGTGCCCATTGACACTGTGCCCATTGACACTGTATCCATTGACACTGTGCCCATTGACACTGTGCCCATTGACACAGTGCACATTGACACTCTACCCATTGACACTGTGCCCATTGACACTGTGCCTATTGACACTGTGCCCATTGACACTGTGCCCATTGACACTCTACCCATTGACACTCTGCCCATTGACACTCTACCCATTGACACTCTACCCATTGGCACTGCCCATTGACACTGTGCCCATTGTCACTGTGCCCATTCACACTGTACCCACTGACACTGTGCCCATTGACACTGTACCCACTGACACTGTGCCCATTGACACTGTGCACATTGACACTGTGCCCATTGACACTCTGCCCATTGACACTGTGCCCATTGACACAGTGCCCATTGACACTGTGCCATTGACACTGTGCCCATTGACACTGTATCCATTGACACTGTGCCCATTGACACTGTGCCCATTGACACTCTGCCCATTGACACTCTACCCATTGACATTGCCCATTGACACTGTGCCCATTGACACTCTACCCATTGACACTGCCCATTGTCACTGTGCCCATTGACACTGTGCCCATTGACACTGTGCCCATTGACACTGTGCCCATTGACACTGCCAATTGGCACTGTGCCCATTGGCACTGTGCCCATTGACACAGTGCCCATTGGCACTGTGCCCATTGACACTGCCCATTGGCACTGTGCCCATTGACACAGTGCCCATTGGCACTGTGCCCATTGACACTGCCCATTGGCACTGTGCCCATTGACACTGTGCCCATTGACACTGCCCATTGGCACTGTGCCCATTGGCACTGTGCCCATTGACACTGTGCCCATTGACACTGTGCCCATTGACACTGCCCATTGGCACTGTGCCCATTGACACTGTGCCCATTGACACTGCCCATTGGCACTGTGCCCATTGGCACTGTGCCCATTGACACTGTGCCCATTGACACTGTGCCCATTGACACTGCCCATTGGCACTGTGCCCATTGACACAGTGCCCATTGACACAGTGCCCATTCACACTGTGCCCATTCACACTGTAACCAGTCACACTGTGCCCATTGACACTCTACCCATTGACACTGTAACCAGTCACACTGTGCCCATTGACACTGTGCCCATTGACACTGTACACATTGACACTGTTCCCATTGACACTGTGCCCATTGATACTGTACCCATTGGCACTGCCCATTGGCACTGTGCCCATTGACACTGTGCCCATTGACACTGTGCCCATTGACTGCCCATTGGCACTGTGCCCATTGGCACTGTGCCCATTGACACTGTGCCCATTGACACTGTGCCCATTCACACTGTGCCCATTGACACTCTACCCATTGACACTCTACCCATTGACACTCTACCCATTGACACTGTGCCCATTGACACTGTACCCATTGACACTGTACCCATTGGCACTGTACCCATTGACACTGTACCCATTGACACTGTGCCCATTGACACTGTACCCATTGACACTCTACCCATTGACACTGTGCCCATTGACAATGTGCCCATTGACACTCTACCCATTGACACTGTACCCATTGACACTGTGCCCATTGACACTGTGCCCATTGACACTGCCCATTGGCACTGTGCCCATTGGCACTGTGCCCATTGACACAGTGCCCATTGGCACTGTGCCCATTGACACTGCCCATTGGCACTGTGCCCATTGACACAGTGCCCATTGACACTGTGCCCATTGACACAGTGCCCATTGACACTGTGCCCATTGACACTGTGCCCATTGACACTGTATCCATTCACACTGTGCCCATTGACACAGTGCCCATTGACACTGTGCCCATTGACACTGTGCCCATTGACACTGTACCCATTGACACTCTGCCCATTGACACTGTACCCATTGACACTCTGCCCATTGACACTGTACCCATTGACACTGTATCCATTGACACTGTATCCATTGACACTGTGCCCATTGACACTATCCATTGACACTGTGCCCATTGACACTGTACAATTGACACTGTGCCCATTGACACTGTATCCATTGACACTGCACCCATTGACACTGTATCCATTGACACTGTACCCATTGACACTGTATCTATTGACACTGTGCCCATTGACACTGTACAATTGACACTGTACAATTGACACTGTGCCCATTGACACTGTGCCCATTGACACTGTGCCCATTGACACTGTGCCCACTGACACTGTGCCCATTGACACTGTGCCCATTGACACTGTACCCATTGACACTCTACCCATTGACACTGTGCCCATTGACAATGTGCCCATTGACACAGTGCACATTGACACTGTGCCCATTGACACAGTGCACATTGACACTGTGCCCATTGACACTGTGCCCATTGACACTGTGCCTATTGACACTGTACCCATTGACACTGTATCCATTCACACTGTACCCATTGACACTCTGCCCATTGACACTGTGCCCATTAACACAGTGCACATTCACACTGTGCCCATTCACACTGTGCCCATTCACACTGTGCCCTTTGACACTATCTTGCCTTTGGCAAGAAAGAGCCCAATTATAAATAACAGGCACATCACTAGAAATAGGGACCAACCTAGTGTGCAGGAGCCAGAATTTTTCCATTTCAATGTAATGTACAACACGGTGTTACATACAAAGTAAAGCTCCCTCTACACTGTCCCATCAAACACTCCCAGGGCAGGTACAGCACGGGTTAGATACAGAGTAAAGCTCCCTCTACACTGTCCCATCAAACACTCCCAGGGCAGGTACAGCGCAGGTAGATACAGAGTAAAGCTCCCTCTACACTGTCCCATCAAACACTCCCAGGGCAGGTACAGCACGGGTTAGATACAGAGTAAAGCTCCCTCTACACTGTCCCATCAAACACTCCCAGGGCAGGTACAGCGCAGGTAGATACAGAGTAAAGCTCCCTCTACACTGTCCCATCACACACTCCCAGAGCAGGTACAGCACGGGTTAGATACAGAGTAAAGCTCCCTCTACACTGTCCCATCAAACACTCCCAGGGCAGGTACAGCATGGGTTAGATACAGAGTAAAGCTCCCTCTACACTGTCCCATCAAACACTCCCAGGGCAGGTCCAGCACGGGTTAGATACAGAGTAAAGCTCCCTCTACACTGTCCCATCAAACACTCCCAGGGCAGGTACAGCACTGGTTAGATACAGAGTAAAGCTCCCTCTACACTGTCCCATCAAACACTCCCAGGGCAGGTACAGCACGGGTTAGATACAGAGTAAAGCTCCCTCTACACTGTCCCATCAAACACTCCCAGGGCAGGTACAGCACGGGTTAGATACAGAGTAAAGCTCCCTCTACACTGTCCCATCAAACACTCCCAGGGCAGGTACAGCACAGGTTAGATACAGAGTAAAGCTCCCTCTACAGTGTCCCATCAAACACTCCCAGGGCAGGTACAGCACGGGTTAGATACAGAGTAAAGCTCCCTCTACACTGTCCCATCAAACACTCCCAGGGCAGGTACAGCACGGGTTAGATACAGAGTAAAGCTCCCTCTACACTGTCCCATCAAACACTCCCAGGGCAGGTACAGCACGGGTTAGATACAGAGTAAAGCTCCCTCTACACTGTCCCATCAAACACTCACAGGACAGGTACAGCATGGGTTAGATACAGAGTAAAGCTCCCTCTACACTGTCCCATCAAACACTCCCCGGGCAGGTACAGCACGGGTTAGATACAGAGTAAAGCTCCCTCTGCACTGTCCCATCAAACACTCCCAGGGCAGGTACAGCACGGGTTAGAAACAGAGTAAAGCTCCCTCTACACTGTCCCATCAAACACTCCCAGGGCAGGTACAGCACGGGTTAGAAACAGAGTAAAGCTCCCTCTACACTGTCCCATCAAACACTCCCAGGGCAGGTACAGCACGGGTTAGATACAGAGTAAAGCTCCCTCTACACTGTCCCATCAAACACTCCCAGGGCAGGTACAGCACGGGTTAGATACAGAGTAAAACTCCTCTACACTGTCCCATCAAACACTCCCAGGGCAGGTACAGCACAGGTTAGATACAGAGTAAAGCTCCCTCTACACTGTCCCATCAAACACTCCCAGGGCAGGTACAGCACGGGTTAGATACAGAGTAAAGCTCCCTCTACACTGTCCCATCAAACACTCCCCGGGCAGGTACAGCACGGGTTAGATACAGAGTAAAGCTCCCTCTACACTGTCCCATCAAACACTCCCAGGGCAGGTGCAGCACGGGTTAGATACAGAGTAAAGCTCCCTCTACACTGTCCCATCAAACACTCCCCGGGCAGGTACAGCACGGGTTAGATACAGAGTAAAGCTCCCTCTACACTGTCCCATCAAACACTCCCAGGGCAGGTACAGCACGGGTTAGATACAGAGTAAAGCTCCCTCTACACTGTCCCATCAAACACTCCCAGGGCAGGTACAGCACGGGTTAGATACAGAGTAAAGCTCCCTCTACACTGTCCCATCAAACACTCCCAGGGCAGGTACAGCACGGGTTAGATACAGAGTAAAGCTCCCTCTACACTGTCCCATCAAACACTCCCAGGGCAGGTACAGCACGGGTTAGATACAGAGTAAAGCTCCCTCTACACTGTCCCATCAAACACTCCCAGGGCAGGTACAGCACGGGCTAGATACAGAGTAAAGCTCCCTCTACACTGTCCCATCAAACACTCCCAGGGCAGGTATAGCACAGGTTAGATACAGAGTAAAGCTCCCTCTACACTGTCCCATCAAACACTCCCAGGGCAGGTACAGCACGGGCTAGATACAGAGTAAAGCTCCCTCTACACTGTCCCCATCAAACACTCCCCGGGCAGGTACAGCACGGGTTAGATACAGAGTAAAGCTCCCTCTACACTGTCCCATCAAACACTCCCAGGGCAGGTACAGCACGGGTTAGATACAGAGTAAAGCTCCCTCTACACTGTCCCATCAAACACTCCCAGGGCAGGTACAGCACGGGCTAGATACAGAGTAAAGCTCCCTCTACACTGTCCCATCAAACACTCCCAGGGCAGGTATAGCACAGGTTAGATACAGAGTAAAGCTCCCTCTACACTGTCCCATCAAACACTCCCAGGGCAGGTACAGCACGGGCTAGATACAGAGTAAAGCTCCCTCTACACTGTCCCCATCAAACACTCCCCGGGCAGGTACAGCACGGGTTAGATACAGAGTAAAGCTCCCTCTACACTGTCCCATCAAACACTCCCAGGGCAGGTACAGCACGGGTTAGATACAGAGTAAAGCTCCCTCTACACTGTCCCATCAAACACTCCCAGGGCAGGTACAGCACGGGTTAGATAGCGAGTAAAGCTCCCTCTACACTGTCCCATCAAACACTCCCAGGGCAGGTATAGCACAGGTTAGATACAGAGTAAAGCTCCCTCTACACTGTCCCATCAAACACTCCCAGGGCAGGTACAGCACGGGCTAGATACAGAGTAAAGCTCCTTCTACACTGTCTGTAGAATGTTAGATGTGAGGCAGAGGGCACCTCTCCACCTCTCTTTCCTCCTTTAAGACGCTCCTTAAAACCTACCTCTTTGACCAAGGTTTTGGTCACCTGCCCTAATTTCTCCTTATGTGGCTCGATGTCAATTTTTTTTTTGTCTTATAATACTCCTGTGAAGCGCCTTGGGACGTTTTACTACATTAAAAGCGCTATATAAATACAAGTTATTGTTGTTGTTGATGTAGAGGGAAATGTTTGGATCTTGTTATAGTTGATTGTTTGACTTCAGATTCAATCTCAAATGTGATGTCGATTTTTCTCATTTTATTTTCCTTTTAGCTAAGGCTTTAGCCGAGTTGCAGGAACAGGGAGGGGTGATGGGCAGTCAGTGTGCCAGGGGCACTGGACACTTGGACCACACGGAGTCGGAATCAAAGCTGCAGAAAAATGTGCTCATCTTCAATTTAGGACCCCACAAAAAAACAGCCAATCCAAACTCAGGATATCATCAAGAAACAGCCAATCCGTGTTCAGGATATAATCAAGAAACAGCCAATCCAAACTCAGGATATCATCAAGAAACAGCCAATCCGTGTTCAAGATATCATCAAGAAACAGCCAATCCGTGTTCAAGATATCATCAAGAAACAGCCAATCCGTGTTCAAGATATCATCAAGAAACAGCCAATCCGTGTTCAGGATATCATCAAGAAACAGCCAATCCGTGTTCAGCGCAAAATAACCAAGGAGAAAGAACCAACCAATATTCTACAAAGGAAAGCAGCCCGACCAATCCAAGTTCAACACTAGAGGTAGAACCAGCCAATCTCAAGTTGGCAGAACACAAAAACTCCAGCAATCTGGACTCCCCACAAGATGGAGAGGGAGTGAATCCGAGTTTAACAGGCAGAGTGCTCAGTAACATTAGTTTAATTGTGATGGAAGATTACTCAGATATGAGGCTGCCCCAGAAGGAGCTGGTCGAGGAGGGTCTAACGAATGAGGCAGCAGCCAGACTGTGTCTGAGATAGGGCCAGACTGTGTCTGAGATAGGGACAGACTGTGTCTGAGATAGGGCCAGACTGTGTCTGAAATAGGGCCAGACTGTGTCTGAGATAGGGACAGACTCGCACAGCCCATTCTCACTGAATGCTGCTGGGAGATGTCTCTGACACTGAGGGACTCATCAAATCCCCAGCATCGGGGACTTCATTACTCGTTTGCAGGTTATCAGCCTTGGACCCTTCGCTAATTCATGGCGGCTCCACCTTAATCAGACAGCAAACTCTGGCAAAGCAGCATTTTAATAACATGGTAGACGGGGCAGGGAGGACACAGAGATCAGTCACACAGCACTAGACCAGCGAGCCAGAATCATCTGCTTCACTCACTCGCTGCTGGCAATGGTTAAACATGTCAGCGAAGCAGGATGAACGAGCTCGTCCTGACATCAGGACCACATGGGACTGTCTCCATTCATAGAATCAGACATTTCAACATCAGTATTGATCAATTTCCAATGTTACATATTGGTGACAGAGTGATCACTGGAACAATCCAGATTCGGGAGAGGGTCAGGTAATCAGTTCATTGTAAAATAGGACAGTAAAACGCTGGCTTTACAGAGCAGGGGGAGGAGCTTGGAATCAGTCCCTGGTTCCAGGGAATTCCTTCTTTAAATGATGAACGGATGACTTGAAGTGTTAGAATCCGTCTGATTCCCACTCTCACATCCTGAACTTCCTGGGGAAGAGACCTACAGGAATCGGGGATCATTTCCTCACCAGAGGCTCCACAGGTTAAAACCACAGAATGAAATGACCCTTCTAGTTACCACTGAGCAGCCTCCTCCCCCAACACTGGGCAGACATTAACCTTTCACCTCCGCCCAGCCTGGTGTGGTAAGGGTCCCCTCGACCACTGGCTGTAGGGTCCTGACTGGGTTTGATGGTCTCACGCCTGATCCCAGCAGTCAATCCCCTGAGCCCTCTCTGCAAAACTGCCCAGAATTCAGAACTAATTTGCACTAAATTTAGTAAATTGCACTAAACTGGAATTTAAAAAATAATCATTATATACATATCATTTTAGGCAAATAACAGGGAGCAGGGGCTGAGCTAAACTGAGAACAGAAAATGCTGGAAACACTCAGCAGGTCAGGCAGCATCTGTGGAGAGGAGCAGAGGGAATGTTTCAGATCGATGATCTTTCATCGGAATTGGAAAAAGTTCGAGATGTGACAGGTTTTAGGTAAGGGCGGGGGAGGAAAGAACAAAGGGGAAGGTCTGTGATTGGGCGGAAGGCGGGAGAGAGTAGTGACAAAGGGGTGATGGTGCGAGGCGAAGGGAGACGGTAATGGGACAAGTGAAGAAACAAAAGATGGGTCTAGAGGAGGTGTAAATGGGAACGGCAGAATCAGCAACAGCTGCTGTCTGAGAAAATGGGGGCCGAGGTTATGATCTGAAGTTGTTGAACTCAATGTTGAGTCCGGAAGGTTGTAAAGTGCCTGATGGAACATTGAGATGCTGTTCCTCGAGCTGCCGGTGAATGAAATTAGACTGGAAATTCGATTGTAATTCTAAGGTCGGAGAATCAGGAGTTACAGACCCAGAACAGGACTGAACCCAATCAGCTTTTTAAAAAATCTATTCATTCTCAGGATGTGGGCATCGCTGGCAAGCCAGCATTTATTGCCCATCCCGAGTCGCCCCTTGAGAAGGTGGTGGTGAGCCGCCTTCTTGAACCGCTGCAGTCCGTGTGGTGAAGGTGCTCCCACAGTGCTGTTAGGGAGGGAGTTCCAGGATTTTGACCCAGCGCCGATGAAGGATCGGCCGATATATTTCCAAGTCAGGATGGTGTGCGACTTGGAGGGGAACTTGGAGGTGGTGGTGTTCCCATGTGTCTCCTGCCCTTGACCTTCTAGGCAGTAGAGGTCACAAGTTTGGGAGGTGCTGTCGAAGAAGCCTTGGCGAGTTGCTGCAGTGCATCTTGTATGTGGTACACATCTACAGGTGAACTAAAAAATGTCTGGGAGCTGAGTGTGTGTTTGCAAAAATGTCTTTGCTTCGGGTCACTGGATAGTGCCATCACCTGACAGGGTCCTGTAACATATCGGACATTAATTACAAGGTGATTGACAGGCAGAGGAGGTGATTGACAGGCAGAGGAGGTGATTGACAGGCAGAGGAGGTGATTGACAGGCAGAGGAGGAGGTCAGCAGATACATTTGTTTATTTGGGAAGGTGGAGAATGAATTGAAAGAAAAGGTCAGAGTCAGGCTGGATGGAAACGGTGTTTTGTATAAGTTGGTCTATGGGGAGCAGGATGGCAATGAATCACACAGAGGGTTTGAGAAGTCGATTAGCAGCTGTGGTGCTGAAACTGCAGGGAAAATGTCAAGCAATTTCTCAGAGAGGTGCTTCTAAAAATACTTGGGCTCATTTTAATAAGGTTGCTGCTGTTCAGTTTGTGTTTGCGGTTCTGGGTTAGGGATACACCACTGTCCCATCACACTGTTCAGTTTGTGTTTGCGGTTCTGGGTTAGGGATACACCACTGTCCCATCACACTGTTCAGTTTGTGTTTGCGGTTCTGGGTTAGGGATACACCACTGTCCCATCACACTGTTCAGTTTGTGTTTGCGGTTCTGGGTTAGGGATACACCACTGTCCCATCACACTGTTCAGTTTGTGTTTGCGGTTCTGGGTTAGGGATACACCACTGTCCCATCACACTTGTTCAGTTTGTGTTTGCGGTTCTGGGTTAGGGATACACCACTGTCCCATCACACTTGTTCAGTTTGTGTTTGCGGTTCTGGGTTAGGGATACACCACTGTCCCATCACACTTGTTCAGTTTGTGTTTGCGGTTCTGGGTTAGGGATACACCACTGTCCCATCACACTTGGTAAACAAGTGAATTTAACACTACTGTCCTGTCATGTGTTGCTTTTGCATACACCAACCCTGCCATTGTGTATTTTTGCTTGACTGCCCTTGGGTGCAGCACACCATGGCCGAGCAGCAAGGCAGGTGGCAGGAGGCAGGTTGCCAGCCTTCCCTTGTTGGTGAGCCTAGTCATGCAGCCCATGGAGTCTCCTCCTTCCTTGTTGGGATGTGTCAAGCTGCCGTTCCCCTTCGCCGACTCCACACATGGCGTGGTCAACGTGCGGAATGGACTCCACTTTGGGTACTGGGGGAAATCTTGGATACTGTGATGGGGGGACTCTGGGCTCTTTCTGCATGGAGGAGCTAGGACAGGCTGGAAGGCTGTCCTCATTCCCAGCCATCTTGTTATCCTGTCATATTGAGCATAACAGCAAGATGGAGAACTTGATGCAACGAGAAGAGTGCAGTGAAGCAGTGATATTTGATTTGAAAGCTCATCATATGACCGATACATTGTATTAAAGTGCCCTCTGCTATCTCTGGACAGGTGTTTAATGCTTTCTATGTTTGTGCAGATGGAAATTAGAACCATCCTAAACACAATTAAATCCTTACAACAGTGAAATCATCAAACTGTTTACTACCACTGAACCAATCTGAGACGTTAAACCGAGGCCCCGTCTGCTCTCAGGTGGATGTAAAAGATCCCACGGCACTATTTTGAAGAAGAGCAGGGGAGTTCTCCGCGGTGTCCTGGACAATATTTATCCCTCAAACAACATCACTAAAAACAGATGATCTGGTCATTGTCACATTGCTGTTTGTGGGAGCTTGCTGTGCGCAAATTGGCTGCCACGTTTCCTACATTACAACAGTGACTCCACTTCAAAAAGTACTTCATTGGCTGTAAAGCGCTTTGGGACATCCTGAGTTCTTTATTTTTACTCAATAATCTTGTTTTTTAAATTGGTTCTCGGGATGTGGGAGACATTGGCAAGGCTCCATTTATTGCCCATTCCTAGTTGCCAAGAAAGTGGTCGTGGGCCTTCTCCATGAACTGCTGCAGTCCCTGGGCTGTTGGCGTCCTCACAATGATGTGAAGTAGGGAATTCTAGGATATTGATCCAGTGACAAAGAAATAGGAGCAGGAGTAAGCCATTTGGCCCCTTGAGCCTGCTGGAAAATGTCTGTGAACATCTGGCAAGGCAATTGGATGAATACTCGACGTGGATAAACTTGCAGGGCTATGGGGAAAGAGCTGGGGAAGTGGAACCAAAGAGCTGGCACACACACGGTGGGCCGAATGGCCTCCTGCTGTGCTGTATTATTGCATGATTCTTTGATTAGGCTCAACTGTAACTGTCTTGGTCAAACAGTGCAAATACTAACCATCTAGGCTCAAACATGAAGAATGACCACATGGGTAAGGTACCAAAGGTGTCTCCGTGCTCAAGGAAGAGGGCCTCAGCATTAATCCGGAAGCTCTTTTTAAAAAATGAGTATCAGGTGACATAGCACTAGTGCTACCCCACAAGGTGTTCCACTCTACCCACCCGCAAATAACAGGAAATGACAACTGCTAGTGGGTGTCCAATACAGGAGCCACTAGATCGGAGAATCATTCTGAACATTGCAATGAATGGTTTCTAAAATTGTACCCTTCAGACAAATGGGGCACATTAACTTTACAGCCACTGAAAGAAAGACTTGCATTTATATATCAGACTGAGCCAATCCTAGACTAAGATCCCATAAAATCAGTTCCAAGCTCTTCCCGATGTCGGCTGTTAAATTTACCTTCTACAGTTTCCAGGCTTGTGCCCTGAGATCTCCCGTCACCTTTTCTCCTGGTTTAAACAGGTTAACATCAGCAGACACAGACTTCAAACAAAGTCTCAAGATCATGAATTTTTCCCCCACAGATTAACAGGTTTGTGGAACAGACTCTGTGAAAGCAGTTAAAGGTGAATGAATTAACTCGATTAAATGAGAGCCGCACAAATATTGGGATTGAATATTAGAACGAGAAACGAATGCTGAACCATCTGTAAGGTGGAGTGTCTGTGCTGCGGCCTCTATAGAATGTGGCCCAGGGTTCAGGACTCCAGCCGGGTGGTGATCCAAGCGAGGAATCTACCAACGTTCCTGTCCCAGAGGCTGTGACCATTCTTGTGTCGAGTTAATGAGTTGTTTGCAGGAGAGACTTTGAGGCAAACTCACTGAGGATTTTCAGATTCTGAAGGGAATTAACAAACCTGATCCAAAGAAATTATTCCTCATACTGAAGAGTTCAAATCCCTGGGGGCACAGGTTAAACAGGAGGCGTCCGAGGGAACTTCTTCACCCAAAGCGGAATGCAGTCGAGGATTAGGTTCCCAGGGAAGGATATTGAGACAAACAGTGCAAATAGGATCAAGGGTATTAGACTGGGTGGGATATTGAAGAGTGAGGGGAGAGTGGGATTAGACTGGGTGGGATATTAAAGGGTACGGGGAGTGAGGGGAGAGTGGGATCAGACTGGGTGGGATATTAAAGGGTACAGGGAGTGAGGGGACAGTGGGATTAGAGTGGGTGGGATATTGAAGAGTGAGGGGAGAGTGGGATTAGACTGGGTGCGATATTAAAGGGTACGGGGAGAGTGGGATTAGACTGGGTGGGATATTAAAGGGTACAGGGAGTGAGGGGAGAGTGGGATTAGACTGGGTGGGATATTAAAGGGTACGGGGAGTGAGGGGGAGAGTGGGATTAGACTGGGTGGGATATTAAAGGGTGTGGGGAGTGAGGGGAGAGTGGGATTAGACTGGGTGAGATATTAAAGGGTGTGGGGAGCGAGAGGGAGAGTGGGATTAGACTGGGTGCGATATTAGAGGGTATGGGGAGTGAGGGGGAGAGTGGGGTTAGACTGGGTGGGATACTAAAGGGTGTAGGGAGAGAGGGGGAGAGCGGGATTAGACTAGGTGGGATATTAAAGGGTGAGGGGAGAGTGGGATTAGACTGGGTGGGATATTAAAGGGTGTGGGGAGAGTGGGATTAGACTGGGTGGGATATTAAAGGGTGTGGGGAGAGTGGGATTAGACTGGGTGAGATAGTAAAGGGTGTGGGGAGTGAGGGGTGAGTGGGATTAGACTGGGTGGGATATTAAAGGGTGAGGGGGAGAGTGGGATTAGACTGGGTGGGATATTAAAGGATACGGGGAGCAAGGGCGAGAGTGGGATTAGACTGGGTGGGATATTAAAGGGTACGGGGAGTGAGGGGGAGAGTGGGATTAGACTGGGTGGGATATTAAAGGGTGCGGGGAGTGAGGTGGAGAGTGGGATTAGACTGGGTGGGATATTAAAGGGTGTGGGGAGTGAGGGGGAGAGTGGGATTAGACTGGGTGGGATATTAAAGGGTGAGGGGAGTGAGGGGGAGAGTGGGATTAGACTGGTTGGGATATTACAGGGTGAGGGGAGTGAGGGGGAGAGTGGGATTAGACTGGGTGGGATATTACAGGGTGAGGGGAGTGAGGGGGAGAGTGGGATTAGACTGGTTGGGATATTACAGGGTGAGGGGAGTGAGGGGGAGAGTGGGATTAGACTGGGTGGGATATTAAAGGGTGCGGGGAGTGAGGGGGAGAGTGCGATTAGACTGGGTGGGATATTAAAGGGTGTGGGGAGTGAGGGGGAGAGTGGGATTAGACTGGGTGTGATATTAAAGGGTGCGGGGAGTGAGGGGGAGAGTGGGATTAGACTGGGTGGGATATTAAAGGGTGTGGGGAGTGAGGGGGAGAGTGGGATTAGACTGGGTGGGATATTAAAGGGTGTGGGGAGTGAGGGAGAGAGTGGGATTAGACTGGGTGGGATATTAAAGGGTACGGGGAGTGAGGGGGAGAGTGGGATTAGACTGGGTGGGATATTAAAGGGTGCGGGGAGTGAGGGGGAGAGTGGGATTAGACTGGTGGGATATTAAAGGGTGCGGGGAGTGAGGGGGTGAGTGGGATTAGACTGGGTGAGATATTAAAGGGTGTGGGGAGCGAGAGGGAGAGTGGGATTAGACTGGGTGCGATATTAGAGGGTATGGGGAGTGAGGGGGAGAGTGGGGTTAGACTGGGTGGGATACTAAAGGGTGTAGGGAGAGAGGGGGAGAGCAGGATTAGATTAGGTGGGATATTAAAGGGTGTGGGGAGAGTGGGATTAGACTGGGTGGGATATTAAAGGGTGTGGGGAGAGTGGGATTAGACTGGGTGAGAGAGTAAAGGGTGTGGGGAGTGAGGGGGCAAGTGGGGATAGACTTGGTGAGATATTAAAGGGTGCGGGGAGTGAGGGGTGAGTGGGATTAGACTGGGTGGGATATTAAAGGGTGAGGGGGAGAGTGGGATTAGACTGGGTGGGATATTAAAGGATACGGGGAGTGAGGGGGAGAGTGGGATTAGACTGGGTGGGATATTAAAGGATACAGGGAGTGAGGGGGAGCGTGGGATTAGACTGGGTGGGATATTAAAGGGTACGGGGAGTGAGGGGGAGAGTGGGATTAGACTGGGTGGGATATTAAAGGATACAGGGAGTGAGGGGGAGCGTGGGATTAGACTGGGTGGGATATTAAAGGGTACGGGGAGTGAGGGGGAGAGTGGGATTAGACTCGGTGGGATATTAAAGGGGAGGGGGAGAGTGGGATTAGACTGGGTGGGATATTAAAGGGTGCGGGGAGTGAGGGGGAGAGTGGGATTAGACTGGGTGGGATATTACAGGGTGAGGGGAGTGAGGGGGAGAGTGGGATTAGACTGGGTGGGATATTACAGGGTGAGGGGAGTGAGGGGGAGAGCGGGATTAGACTGGTTGGGATATTAAAGGGTGTGGGGAGTGAGGGGGAGAGTGGGACTAGACTGGGTGGGATATTAAAGGGTGCGGGGAGTGAGGGGGAGAGTGCGATTAGACTGGGTGGGATATTAAAGGGTGTGGGGAGTGAGGGGGAGAGTGGGATTAGACTGGGTGGGATATTAAAGGGTGCGGGGAGTGAGGGGGAGAGTGGGATTAGACTGGGTGGGATATTAAAGGGTGTGGGGAGTGAGGGAGAGAGTGGGATTAGACTGGGTGGGATATTAAAGGGTGTGGGGAGTGAGGGGGAGAGTGGGATTAGACTGGGTGGGATATTAAAGGGTGCGGGGAGTGAGGGGGAGAGTGGGATTAGACTGGGTGGGATTTTAAAGGGTACGGGGAGTGAGGGGGAGAGTGGGATTAGACTGGGTGGGATATTAAAGGGTGCGGGGAGTGAGAGGGAGAGTGGGATTAGACTGGGTGGGATATTAAAGGGTACGGGGAGTGAGGGGGAGAGTGGGATTAGACTGGGTGGGATATTAAAGGGTACGGGGAGTGAGGGGGAGAGTGGGATTAGACTGGGTGGGATATTAAAGGGTGCGGGGAGTGAGGGGGAGAGTGGGATTAGACTGGGTGGGATATTAAAGGGTGCGGGGAGTGAGAGGGAGAGTGCGATTAGACTGGGTGGGATATTAAAGGGTGTGGGGAGTGAGGGGGAGAGAGGGATTAGACTGGGTGGGATATTAAAGGGTGCGGGGAGTGAGGGGGTGAGTGGGATTAGACTGGGTGGGATATTAAAGGGTGCGGGGAGTGAGGGGGAGAGTGGGATTAGACTGGGTGGGATATTAAAGGGTGCGGGGAGTGAGGGGGAGAGTGGGATTAGACTGGGTGGGATATTAAAGGGTACAGGGAGTGAGGGGGAGAGTGGGATTAGACTGGGTGGGATATTAAAGGGTGTGGGGAGTGAGGGGGAGAGAGGGATTAGACTGGGTGGGATATTAAAGGGTGTGGGGACAGAGGGGGAGAGTGGGGTTAGACTGGGTGGGATATTAAAGGGTGTGGGGAGTGAGGGGGAGAGTGGGATTAGACTGGGTGGGATATTAAAGGGTGTGGGGAGTGAGGGGGAGAGTGGGATTAGACTGGGTGGGATATTAAAGGGTGCGGGGAGTGAGGGGGAGAGTGAGATTAGACTGGGTGGGATATTAAAGGGTCCGGGGAGTGAGGGGGAGAGTGGGATTAGACTGGGTGGGATATTAAAGGGTACGGGGAGAGAGGGGGAGAGTGGGATTAGACTGGGTGGGATATTAAAGGGTACGGGGAGTGAGGGGGAGAGAGGGATTAGACTGGGTGGGATATTAAAGGGTACGGGGAGTGAGGGGGAGAGATGGATTAGACTGGGTGGGATATTAAAGGGTACGGGGAGTGAGGGGGAGAGTGGGATTAGACTGGGTGGGATATTAAAGGGTGTGGGGAGTGAGGGGGAGAGAGGGATTAGACTGGGTGGGATATTAAAGGGTACGGGGAGTGAGGGGGAGAGAGGGATTAGACTGGGTGGGATATTACAGGGTGTGGGGAGTGAGGGGGAGAGTGGGATTAGACTGGGTGGGATATTAAAGGGTACGGGGAGTGAGGGGGAGAGTGGGATTAGACTGGGTGGGATATTAAAGGGTGTGGGGAGTGAGGGGGAGAGTGAGATTAGACTGGGTGGGATATTAAAGGGTACGGGGAGTGAGGGGGAGAGAGGGATTAGACTGGGTGGGATATTAAAGGGTACGGGGAGTGAGGGGGAGAGTGGGATTAGACTGGGTGGGATATTAAAGGGTGCGGGGAGTGAGGGGGAGAGTGGGATTAGACTGGGTGGGATATTAAAGGGTACGGGGAGTGAGGGGGAGAGAGGGATTAGACTGGGTGGGATATTAAAGGGCACGGGGAGTGAGGGGGAGAGAGGGATTAGACTGGCTGGGATATTAAAGGGTACAGGGAGTGAGGGGGAGAGTGGGATTAGACTGGGTGGGATATTAAAGGGTGCGGGGAGTGAGGGGGAGAGTGGGGTTAGACTGGCTGGGATATTAAAGGGTACTGGGAGTGAGGGGGAGAGTGTGATTAGACTGGGTGGGATATTAAAGGGTGCGGGGAGTGAGGGGCAGAGTGGGATTAGACTGGGTGGGATATTAAAGGGTGTGGGGAGTGAGGGGGAGAGTGGAATTAGACTGGGTGGGATATTAAAGGGTACGGGGAGTGAGGGAGAGAGTGGGATTAGACTGGGTGGGATATTAAAGGGTACGGGGAGTGAGGGGGAGAGTGGGATTAGACTGGGTGGGATATTAAAGGGTGCGGGGAGTGAGGGGGAGAGTGGGATTAGACTGGGTGGGATATTAAAGGGTGTGGGGAGTGAGGGGGAGAGTGGGGTTAGAATGGGTGGGATATGAAAGGGTGCGGGGAGTGAGGGGGGTTAGACTGGGTGGGATATTAAAGGGTGCGGGGAGTGAGGGGGAGAGTGGGATTAGACTGGGTGGGATATTAAAGGGTGCGGGGAGTGAGGGGGAGAGTGGGATTAGACTGGGTGGGATATTAAAGGGTGCGGGGAGTGAGGGGGAGAGTGAGATTAGACTGGGTGGGATATTAAAGGGCGCGGGGAGTGAGGGGGAGAGTGGGGATAGAAAGGGTGGGATATTAAAGGGTGCGGGGAGTGAGGGGGAGAGAGGGATTAGACTGGGTGGGATATTAAAGGGTGCGGGGAGTGAGGGGGAGAGTGGGATTAGACTGGGTGGGATATTAAAGGGTACGGGGAGTGAGGGGGAGAGAGGGATTAGACTGGGTGGGATATTAAAGGTTGTGGGGAGTGAGGGGGAGAGAGGGATTAGACTGGGTGGGATATTAAAGGGTGTGGGGAGTGAGGGGGAGAGTGGGATTAGACTGGGTGGGATATTACAGGGTGCGGGGAGTGAGGGGGAGAGTGGGATTAGACTGGGTGGGATATTAAAGGGTGCGGGGAGTGAGGGGGAGAGTGGGGTTAGACTGGCTGGGATATTAAAGGGTACTGGGAGTGAGGGGGAGAGTGTGATTAGACTGGGTGGGATATTAAAGGGTGCGGGGAGTGAGGGGGAGAGTGGGATTAGACTGGGTGGGATATTAAAGGGTGCGGGGAGTGAGGGGGAGAGTGGGATTAGACTGGGTGGGATATTAAAGGGTGGGGGGAGTGAGGGGGAGAGTGGGATTAGACTGGGTGGGATATTAAAGGGTGCAGGGAGTGAGGGGGAGAGTGGGATTAGACTGGGTGGGATATTAAAGGGTACAGGGAGTGAGGGGGAGAGTGGGATTAGACTGGGTGGGATATTAAAGGGAGCGGGGAGTGAGGGGGAGAGTGGGATTAGATTGGGTGGGATATTAAAGGGTGCGGGGAGTGAGGGGGAGAGTGGCATTAGACTGGGTGGGATATTAAAGGGTGCGGGGAGTGAGGGGGAGAGTGGGATTAGACTGGGTGGGATATTAAAGGGTGCGGGGAGTGAGGGGGAGAGTGGGATTAGACTGGGTGGGATATTAAAGGGTGCGGGGAGTGAGGGGGAGAGTGGGATTAGACTGGGTGGGATATTAAAGGGTACGGGGAGTGAGGGGGAGAGTGGGATTAGACTGGGTGGGATATTAAAGGGTGTGGGGAGTGAGGGGGAGAGAGGGATTAGACTGGATGGGATATTAAAGGGTGTGGGGAGAGAGGGGGAGATTGGGGTTAGACTGGGTGGGATATTAAAGGGTGTGGGGAGTGAGGGGGAGAGTGGGATTAGACTGGGTGGGATATTAAAGGGTGCGGGGAGTGAGGGGGAGAGTGGGATTAGACTGGGTGGGATATTAAAGGGTGTGGGGAGTGAGGGGGAGAGAGGGATTAGACTGGGTTGGATATTAAAGGGTGTGGGGAGAGAGGGGGAGAGTGGGGTTAGACTGGGTGGGATATTAAAGGGTGTGGGGAGTGAGGGGGAGAGTGGGATTAGACTGGGTGGGATATTAAAGGGTACAAGGTGTGAGGGGGAGAGTGGGATTAGACTGGGTGGGATATTAAAGGGTGTGGGGAGTGAGGGGGAGAGTGGGATTAGACTGGGTGGGATATTAAAGGGTACGGGGAGTGAGGGGGAGAGTGGGATTAGACTGGGTGGGATATTAAAGGGTGCGGGGAGTGACGGGGAGAGTGGGATTAGACTGGGTGGGATATTAAAGGGTACGGGGAGTGAGGGGGAGAGTGGGATTAGACTGGGTGGGATATTAAAGGGTGTGGGGAGTGAGGGGGAGAGAGGGATTAGACTGGGTGGGATATTAAAGGGTACGGGGAGTGACGGGGAGAGAGGGATTAGACTGGGTGGGATATTACAGGGTGTGGGGAGTGAGGGGGAGAGTGGGATTAGACTGGGTGGGATATTAAAGGGTACGGGGAGTGAGGGGGAGAGTGGGATTAGACTGGCTGGGATATTAAAGGGTGTGGGGAGTGAGGGGGAGAGTGAGATTAGACTGGGTGGGATAGTAAAGGGTACGGGGAGTGAGGGATTAGACTGGGTGGGATATTAAAGGGTACGGGGAGTGAGGGGGAGAGTGGGATTAGACTGGGTGGGATATTAAAGGGTGCGGGGAGTGAGGAGGAGAGTGGGATTAGACTGGGTGGGATATTAAAGGGTACGGGGAGTGAGGGGGAGAGAGGGATTAGACTGGGTGGGATATTAAAGGGTACGGGGAGTGAGGGGGAGAGAGGGATTAGACTGGCTGGGATATTAAAGGGTACGGGGAGTGAGGGGGAGAGTGGGATTAGACTGGGTGGGATATTAAAGGGTGCGGGGAGTGAGGGGGAGAGTGGGGTTAGACTGGGTGGGATATTAAAAGGTACTGGGAGTGAGGGGGAGAGTGTGATTAGACTGGGTGGGATATTAAAGGGTGCGGGGAGTGAGGGGGAGAGTGGGATTAGACTGGGTGGGATATTAAAGGGTGTGGGGAGTGAGGGGGAGAGTGGGATTAGACTGGGTGGGATATTAAAGGGTACGGGGAGTGAGGGAGAGAGTGGGATTAGACTGGGTGGGATATTAAAGGGTACGGGGAGTGAGGGGGAGAGTGGGATTAGACTGGGTGGGATATTAAAGGGTGCGGGGAGTGAGGGGGAGAGTGGGATTAGACTGGGTGGGATATTAAAGGGTGTGGGGAGTGAGGGGGAGAGTGGGGTTAGAATGGGTGGGATATTAAAGGGTGCGGGGAGTGAGGGGGAGAGTGGGTTAAGACTGCGTGGGATATTAAAGGGTGTGGGGAGTGAGGGGGAGAGTGGGGTTAGACTGGGTGGGATATTAAAGGGTGCGGGGAGTGAGGGGGAGAGTGGGATTAGACTGGGTGGGATATTAAAGGGTGCGGGGAGTGAGGGGGAGAGTGGGATTAGACTGGGTGGGATATTAAAGGGTGCGGGGAGTGAGGGGGAGAGTGAGATTAGACTGGGGGGATATTAAAGGGTGCGGGGAGTGAGGGGAAGAGTGGGATTAGACTGGGTGGGATATTAAAGGGTGCGGGGAGTGAGGGGGAGAGAGGGATTAGACTGGGTGGGATATTAAAGGGTGCGGGGAGTGAGGGGGAGAGTGGGGGTAGAATGGGTGGGATATTAAAGGGTACAGTGAGTGAGGGGAGAGAGGGATTAGACTGGGTGGGATATTAAAGGGTACGGGGAGTGAGGGGGAGAGAGGGATTAGACTGGGTGGGATATTAAAGGGTGCGGGGAGTGAGGGGGAGAGTGGGATTAGCCTGGGTGGGATATTAAAGGGTGCGGGGAGTGAGGGGGAGAGTGGGATTAGACTGGGTGGGATATTAAAGGGTGCGGGGAGTGAGGGGGAGAGTGGGATTAGACTGGGTGGGATATTAAAGGGTGCGGGGAGTGAGGGGGAGAGTGGGATTAGACTGGGTGGGATATTAAAGGGTGCGGGGAGTGAGGGGGAGAGTGGGATTAGACTGGGTGGGATATTAAAGGGTGCGGGGAGTGAGGGGGAGAGTGGGATTAGACTGGGTGGGATATTAAAGGGTACGGGGAGTGAGGGGGAGAGTGAGATTAGACTGGGTGGGATATTAAAAGGTGCGGGGAGTGAGGGGGAGAGTGGGATTAGACTGGGTGGGATATTCAAGGGTATGGGGAGTGAGGGGGAGAGTAGGATTAGACTGGGTGGGATATTAAAGGGTGCGGGGAGTGAGGGGGAGAGTGGGATTAGACTGGGTGGGATATTAAAGGGTGCGGGGAGTGAGGGGGAGAGTGGGATTAGACTGGGTGGGATATTAAAGGGTACGGGGAGTGAGGGGGAGAGAGGGATTAGAGTGGGTGGGATATTAAAAGGTGCGGGGAGTGAGGGGGAGAGTGGGATTAGACTGGGTGGGATATTCAAGGGTATGGGGAGTGAGGGGGAGAGTAGGATTAGACTGGGTGGGATATTAAAGGGTGCGGGGAGTGAGGGGGAGAGTGGGATTAGACTGGGTGGGATATTAAAGGGTGCGGGGAGTGAGGGGGAGAGTGGGATTAGACTGGGTGGGATATTAAAGGGTGCGGGGAGTGAGGGGGGGAGTGGAATTAGACTGGGTGGGATATTAAAGGGTGCGGGGAGTGAGGGGGAGAGTGGGATTAGACTG